>NW_011357962.1:0-3854 GCF_000735185.1 Notothenia coriiceps | reverse complement strand
GATCAGGTCTGTGCACCAGATTGAAGCATTTTACTTGTGTTCAAAAATGTATTCCCGGGGGGGCCAGCTAAAATCTCGCCTCGGGCAGCAAATTGGTTAGAACCGGCCCTGATGGTGTAGGAACCGGGCTCCGTGTTACAAGAAGGGTCGGGAGTTTGGCAGTACCGCTGCAGACTCTCCGTGTGTGTGTGTGTGTGTGTGTGTGTGTGTGTGTGTGTGTGTGTGTGTGTGTGTGTGTGTGTGTGCAAAATGGGGTTCTTTAGTTTTAAAGACCCCCATAGAGCTCAGTTTATAACTCGAACCCTGGTTATAGAGTCAAATATGTCAATGTATTATGAGAGATATATACAGAATTGAAGCACTTCAGTGTAATTGTCCATATTCTTGCCCTGCAGTCAGTTAGTCTTTTTTTTAATGAAATGATGAGTCATTTTTTATTTATGGACCCTATAGTACAGGTGAAATGTAAAACTACACATTGCACCTTTAACAGATTTATAGTAGTAGTTTTACATAACTAAAATCTTATCCTGATTGCTATCCTCAGATCCAACCACATCTCCCTTTGTTCTAGACTTCGGCGCCATTTACGATGAACTCAACTTCACATACAACGACTCGGAGTTCACCTTTAACCCCGACACGCAGCCCTGCAAAGCCGACTCCATCCCAAATGCAGCCATGGTTGTCGTCAGCGTGTTTTACATCCTCATCTTCCTGTTGGCCATTCCTGGAAACCTGGTGGTGGGGCTGGTGATCGGCCTGAGCAAGCAGTCGCTGCCCCCCTCTGACATCTACCTCCTCAACCTGGCTGTCGCTGACCTCCTGCTGGCCTTCACCCTCCCGTTCTGGGCTACTTCTGTCACGCAGGGATGGGTGTTCGGAGACGCCATGTGCAAAGTCGTCACCATCGCCCAAGAGCTGAGCTTCTACTCCAGCATCCTCTTCCTGACTTGCATTAGCGTGGACCGCTACATGGTGATCGTGCGAGCCATGGAGGCCCGCAGGGCGAACCGGCAGCTGGTCAGCTGGGGAGTGTGTGCTGCCGTCTGGGCTGTTGGAGCTCTTCTGTCTCTGCCGGGGCTTTTTAATTCCTCCTTCAAATCTCTTAACTCCAGTCGGATGGAATGCTCTGAAAAGTATGATCCCACTAGTGCCGACGAATGGCGTCTGGCCACTAGAATTCTTCGCCACACGTTGGGTTTTTTGATCCCCTTGGCCATCATGCTGCCCTGCTATGGAGTAACCATCAAGCGCCTCCTTCACATCCGTGGAGGGTTTCAGCGGCAGCGAGCCATGAGAGTGATCGTGTCTGTGGTGGTCGTTTTCCTTCTCTGTTGGATGCCGTACCACATCGCAGTGATGGCAGGCACCCTCTCCAGGGCCAAGATAGCGCTGTACCAGTGCTCGGCGAGGATGGCTGTGGACCAGGCCATGTTCGCCACCCAGAGTCTGGGGCTGCTCCACAGCTGTGTCAACCCAGTGCTCTATGCCTTTGTGGGGGAGAAGTTCAGGAAGAGCTTGATGCAGATCTTGAGGAAGATGCATATCCTGGAAAGAACGTCTGTGACCAGAAGCAGCAGGTCTTCAGTGTCTTCAGAACTCACCTCCACATTTATGTGATAAACCCAAAGAGACACTTCGAACTATTTACAGGAAATAATCTTGTCACTGCTGGACAACAAATAACTAGTTTTGATACCTCTCTATTTTTTATTAAAACTCAACATTGGTGGACTTTTGAAACTCAATCACTCAAAAAAAAGGAGATATATATTAATACGTATATTTTGTCATGCTTTGTTATATTCTTTCTTGCATGGACTTTTACCCTATATTTTAAAATATTTTTTCTGTTTTACTTCTTTTTATACATATTTAAATGAGACATCTTTGAGGGAAATGTTGTAAAGCTGTAGACATAAAGAAAATCCCTTTCCTCAGACATGTCTAGTTGTGAGGACATTCTGTCAAGTTTCAATTTTGTAACTAATGCAATGTCTCAACATTAAGACAAATTATCCACATATGAACACCTTTATATGCAGCTGATATCTCTGGAAAAAGGTAGAATTGGACATTGAGTTAAGATACTTTTTTTTAAAATAACATATAAATGTGATATCTCAATCCATTATTCCAGCTAAAAGTGTATTGCATCCATTGCATCAGAAACCTTAAACCATACTGTACAGTACTACGGTGTATATAAATCCATACACATGTTCATGGCAATGTAGAGTTATTTACGTTTTTTGTAATTTCTTTGGTTTAGTAAACTGAAGACAGCAGGCTTTTATTGAGATACCACACAATTTGTAATCCTTGCAAAGTTGCAATCATCATAAAAGTATTTCAAACATACACACTGCTCTCTGTTTCTGAATATTATATAACTCTTTTGAGTCACCTTATATGTCCCAAAGCTGATAAGACGAGTAATGTGTTTAAAAAATATATATTTATAGCCATAGCCAAAGCTGCTAGTTCGGAAAAAGTAGAAGTTGTGGTGAATGCTGAAGCAACACTGAAGCAATCATTTTAAGTCAGAGAAGCAAGATTTGCTGCTCTATATTGGGAAAAAATAATCTTTAAAAAGCACTGATTGGTTACGAAATGATCCCAGGGAAGTTCCGCTGACAGGCACCACTGCTATTTTAAAAGCAGAACAATATTTTTGCAGTAGCCTAGCTTTGGCTAATGCATTTGTTACACATTTAATTAAGGAAACTAAATTTTGCATAGAAATAATTTCAAATGTTCTTCTATTTTTCTATGAAAGATATTGATATTAATAAACATATTCTATGTTATATTACAGGCAATTATTAAAAAATAAATATAGCCTTGCCACCCCAGCTGCCACCCCAGTTGGCAGCTTTGTTTTGAAATAAAAGTTGGGGCTCATCGGACATTGCTGAGAGAAAATCCCTAATGTTCGAGTGCAAGTGAATGCAGCACAAGACGCACGCCTTGTAACCCCTCCCCCGGCCCTAGCGCGAGCGAGGAAATGTGATTAGCGGCGATTTCATTTGAACGGGACGGCGCATTCGGACCCAAGTAGACGGAAGGAATGAGGTATTTACGGTCTACAATGACAGATCAAAACGCACTAAAGCTTTAGATCTTAATACGTTTGTGAAGCTTTTTGCTGAACAAGATGGTAATCGCCGCATTCAGCTGTTATAGGCATACCAACTTGATGCTCTGCTCACGGATGACTCGATGAGCATAAACAACTGTTAAGATGATGACCTTACGTGTGTAAATATATATTTTTCTTTGTGGGGGTCTGCCCCAAAAAACTGTTTTAAGTCCTGAGAAAGTCAAATAAGACGATGTGTAAAACTCATAGACTGTATATATAAATGGATGTAGGGTCCGTGACGTCACCCATAGGATTCTGCAGAGTTGCCGAGAAGCCCTTAATAGGCGGAGTCGGCCACTAACGGCTCGACTGTGACGTCAGAGTTCAACTCCCGCCTTCTCCAGCCTGCTCCAAATAGAGAGCCGCAGTGACGCGTCGTAAAACCCGGAAGTAAGTTAGCATTTTTAGCACTTCCGGTTCCTTCCTCAAAAAGCAATGCATTTTTTCCATAGGGTTTTGGAAAATAGCTCGAAATAAGGTCTGTGGTTGACACAAATTTAAGAGGTAATTGAAGTTTTGTTCTACGACATTAAATACATCAGCAGTGACCCCACTGGGGATTTTTGAAGAGTTTACGTGTCTGAAAAACGATGGTTGTTACCGAGTGGCTGAATAGGACTACAGAAATTGTCGAGACCGTTGTACGTCATTACGCCGAACACGTAAACACTCCCGCTAAGTTTGTTTTCCCCTGTGTTCTGCTTGA
>NW_011357961.1:0-2177 GCF_000735185.1 Notothenia coriiceps | reverse complement strand
GTTGCCCCTTAAGCCCCGCCCCCCGAGCTCCCTACTCTCGGATCACTAGAATGAATGGAGAGAGAAAATAAATCTAGATTCGGCTTTTAGTGCATTTTACAACTTTAAGGACTTAATGATTATAATATGGGAAAAAGTTGTTTTGGGCTGGGTGACGTCACGGCACAGAGTCCGGCGCACTTCCTGGGGGCTTGCTGCAAGCAGGTGAAAGTGCTAGCCTAGCTCCAAGTGAAAATGTATATTTTCAAAATGATGTTTTTCCATAATTTTGTGCTAAAAACAAGTAGGTAAAATGTTTCTGAAACTAGGATTTATAGATAAAGAATGTTTTGTAACATGTTACAATAATAATTTTTCTGTTTTTCGGTTGTTACGTATAGGTTGTCTTTTTATGAATGGTCAATTGCACGTTTTTATATCTACTTATTGAAAAACAAACCTGTGACAAAGGGCTGAGCTGGAAGGAAAGATACATAAATGAAAAAGCACACGTCTAGAATAAAACAGGAAACCACAGAATTTTTTTGTAGAAAAACAGCCATCTCATATTTATGACTTAGCCTGAAACACAAGAACACTTTTGGTTAAGGGCTCAGCGGCCTCACCCCAAAGGGAAAAAATTACCAATATTATCTAAATTAAATCAGGGGCAGAAACATGGTTTTCTTTGGGTTAAACCTTAAGTAAAAAAGTTTGGCAGTAAGGAATGTGAGGTGATTATACGTCTTTCTTAGGACTGGGTGGACTATTATATTAATGGTAAGGTCTAAAAACACAATGTAAGTGTGAAGGGCCTTTTGTAAGCTTTTGTAATAAACTAATTAAAGCATTTTAGGGGATGTTTTAGATTTCTCTTACAATAATTTACTGCATTTTGTACTGGTCCATTGTTTAAGTCTGATCTAAAAGTGTTTTCTTACCTGTGTTTATGACTTAAAAACAGGTTAAAGCCAAGGTTTTGCTTTAAGTGAAAGCACTCAAACTATCTGTTGTTATTTTATCGGTAAGAACTAGCTTTGGTTTGGAAAGTATGTAAGTTAATTGGCGGCAGTTAAGGAAAAATAAAGATGAAGACTTAGTGTTGTGATGGAAAAATTAAATCCTGTAAGTTATTATATAGTAAAAAATGACAAATGAATGACTTACTATCTTTAAAATAATAACTTATTTAAGTGTAACATTTATTTTAAGAAACCTACTCAAAATAATGAGAAACCGTCTTCACTTTCTATTATTTTCTTTCTGCGCTTCAGTTGAATTTCGCCTACATTTCTAAACATCTGATTGGACGTGAGCTCTACCCAGGCCCCTCTTCTGTGTTGCTGTGATTGGCTGTCTTTGATCGGCCATTGCAGGAGCCGTTTCGTCCAATGGGAAGGAAGGGGCTGGACTCCGAGGTGATGACGATGCTCGGGATTCGACCAATCGTGCCTCTCCTCACGTGTACCTCCGCCACTTCTGTCTATTAGAGAAAAAAATACAGTGTTGTGTTTTAATGAAAAACCATGTTGTGTTTTACACAAGCGGCAAACTCTGGGGAAGAGCCGGGAAGCCCATGAGGAAGTGCCACAAACTGCAGTTCATCTATTGGCCGGTAGAAGCAGGCTGCAGAAAGGAGCAATGTCCATAGACCCCCATGTTAAAATGCCCAACTGTCACGGTTTTAAGTTTGTGTGTCTGGTAGTGGCTGTTTTTCTGTTCTCCTTGTCATGTTTTCCTCCCTGTATATAGTCTGGTATTTTTTCCCTGTGTTTTCCTTTCTGTCGTTAGTTTTCCCTGGTGTGTCTGATTTCCTGATTGTTTTCACCTGTCACCCCTTCTGTGTCTCCTGTGCTAATCAGCGTTAGTCCCGCCCCTGATTATTCCCACCTGTGTCTTGTTACCGTGTTTAAATTCCCCTGTCTCCCAGTGTTCACTGTCAGTTCGTTTTCGTCTCTTGTCATGTTCAGGTCTGTGTTCGTTTTGTATATTGCCATGGTCAGATCCTTGCGCTTGTCTTTTGCCACAGTCAGGTCTATGCTCTCTATGTGCTCTTGAGAGAGTTTTGATCCTCACTGCATGAGCGTTTTCATTTTGTTCTCCATTTTTGTAGAGACTGTTAAGCTTGGGTGCACATGAATCGCGTATGAACAATAAGTAAATCAGACTCGGTATTCTCTTCAGCATGTCTCCGGTAA
>NW_011357960.1:0-2438 GCF_000735185.1 Notothenia coriiceps | reverse complement strand
CCGGTGCAAACGCACTGCCTTATGTGTAATTTTTTTTGTCATTAACCTTTTTCTGGAGAGAAATACTTATTTATTTTGGTGACGATCCGACCTCCATGCTGCTACTCTGGTTCAAACTGCATCCACCAAACAATATGATTGATCTCGACCTCCCCAAATAACCAAAATCTGACACGGTGTGAGATGTCTTTTTTTTAGCTGTTCTGTCGTCATTTCCTGCGATCTTCTCCATGCAGTCAGTCAAAATGAATGAAAGGGCGTTTCTTTGACTATTTATAGGCAAATATGGGCGTTACGTGAAGCCCGCAAAAGCTACGCCACATTTCGAGTCGGTATATAAAGGGAAACCGGCGTAGGAAGTGCCGTACGCACTTTCCTTGCCGGTACGCAATGTTTTGTGAATCGGAAAAGGTCTGTACCTATTTTTTTGCTTTGTACTACGTAAGCAATCTTCCCACGTGAATCCTACACACGGCGTTATAAATGAGGCCCCAGGACTTAAAGATATCAAACGTGTTCTTAAAGAAACGAGTACTAGTCTTTCTGTAGCCGCAGGAAGCTGTTTAACTTCTCACTGGATAACCTCAGACAGATGAAGAGGTCTGAGTTTTATGAGGCCAGTTGTGGCGCGTTGAGAGGACATCAATCCATGTGTGGCTCAGGTGGTTAGGGCGTACTAAAGAGCTGCTGGTTTAACTCCCCATGGGGGGATGAATATGGATGAGAGGCTGATTATTGCTCTGCAGATGTGAGGGAGGAGTAGACTGAAGCACTCCCTCCTCGTTAGGACGAGTATTGAGCGATCGTCCCCTGTTAATTTAAGCAATTATGGAGGGAAACAAGTCGTCAAAGTGCCTCCTGAACTGACTCATGGGAGGTTGTAATGTTTTCGCTGACTGATGTCCAGGTTAATCACTCAGGACATCTTCTATTCTAGCAACTAAGGGTTAGAAATCAGACTTAATTTCCTAGAAAGGATCAATCAGTGGATCAATATGGGTTTCTAGGTATGGAAATAGGCTGATTGATGGATGGATAGAGGATGAATAATTCATGATGGAGGTTCAGATGGATATGGAAATGGGCAGATGGAAAGAGTTAAGCGTATATGGAAGACAGACGGATACATTTATACATCAATAGAAAGGTAATTAAATAGATGGATTGATTCATTAATAATGATAATAGATAGCTAAATGGTCAGAAGTAAAGATGGCTTCTAGGATAACATGTTTTAATTACTTGTGTTCTAGCAACTTAAAGTAAGAAATCGGACTTAATTTCCTGAAATGATCAATTATTGGATCAATATGGAGTTTCTATGTATGGAAATACAAGAACGGATGAATAATTGATGATGGGTGGTTAAAAACACGGATGGATCAATATGCAGATTGACAGATGGCGAGACAGAGACATGTATATAAACACTTTTAAATACAATATGAATACTGTAGATGCCAGATGAAGATAGATAAATATTCAATGGATAGATACATCGATAAGTAAATACCTAGCTAGATGGACAGAAGTATAGATAGCAGGTATATTTAAGTGTTCATTAAAACATATAGAAGCACTCGTTCAAAGACTTTAAAGAATTATAATTACAGATGAAAAAACACATCGATATATAATTTAGCTGACCTTTCATCCAAAGTAACTCACAATAAGTGCGAGCATTAAGTTGTAAGTTAATGTATTGATTAAAAAATAAATAATCCATCTGCACTTGCACGCGTTAACCTGACGTAAACAAAGAGCAGGCACATTAATAATTCAGTTTATGTCCATCTTTATCAGCTTCCTGTCCTTTGTTTTGAAATTCAGGGTGGGCGTGGCACTTTATTTAAAGGTCCCATGCCATTTCTACTGATCATATTTCCATTGTTGAGGTCTACTAGAATAGATTTACATTGTGCAATTTTCCAAAATCACATTGGTTTCTCATACAGCATCTCTGTATAGAATGTGAATTCACTCTCTGTCCTAAACGGCTTGTTGGAGCTCCTGCCCCCACCTCTCCCTGTGAGCCCACTGTGCTCTGATTGGTCGGGACGTTGCGAGGCTCGCTGCTCAGTGAGCTGGCTTACTGGTTTGGTTTCCGGGTCGGCGGGACAGCGCGAAACTCATCCTGAGCACACACAAACACTCACAGCCGAAGTAAAAACAATAAGTGTGGCTTGATATTGAGTAAGAAAAAAAAGGGTTTTGACTCTGCAGACCGTTTACATGCCGAAAAACCTTCATAACACACAAGGGGACGGGTAATAACCAGAAAAGCAGGACATGGGACCTTCAACATTTTATGTATTCATTGTGACGGAAAGTACTGTAAAAAAACAAAACAGATTCGTCATTATTTGGTTGGCCTCTCACACACACACACACACACACACACACACACACACACACACACACACACACACACACACTAC
>NW_011357959.1:0-3797 GCF_000735185.1 Notothenia coriiceps | reverse complement strand
TTTATGAGAAAACATTTTCATAACATTAAATAACATATCCGTATTTATTTATTTATCCCAGTTATGTTTTTTGTGTGCACTGAGGAGTCTCAAACAGACGTTTGTTAAATCATTTTTAAGATTGGCTTTAATCAATGTTTGAAAATGAATTCTTCATATATGATAAATGAGAGGTAACATTTTATTTATAGTATTATTTCCACATATTTCTCTCCATTCTTCCTTCTGCCAATGGTGTCGCAGTTTCTCGTCTCTCCCGTTTTTGTGCTTAGTGCGTACGCATGGGTTAGAGTTTGCGTGGAGGACCGCAAGTTTTCCCGTCAAGTTAGTATTTTATAAATCGCAAACATTGCGTAGAAACTGCCTTACGCCATTTTTTGAGCGTATATCCCTTTTTATAAATGAGGCCCCTGGTGAGGTTAAGGACTCTTGAGTGTTTAGATAGTTAACTTAGTCAGTTATCTCAGTGGGTCTCAAACGGTTTGGTCTCCATTTATGTAAACATATATTTCCATTTGAGGGGGGATGATTAGTAAAATATGCATGAATACAAATAAAGAAAATAGGTGAAAAAAGGTAAGATACACTTTTAAGACAGGCGAGGCCGATTCAGGAGCCCAGACACACTCGCAACTTTAAATGAACCGAAAATAAATAAATAAACAAGTTTCAATGTTTTTTAATATTGGATATGTTATGTTATTGGTTATGGCCATGTTCTTATGATTTTATGATTATTGAAATGTATACGTTGGGTGTTTCCATAGATCTATCTCTTTATTTTCCCCTCAAAGTGCACCAGATTGATGCATTTAACTCCAAACGTGCGTGCGCACGCATTAGTTTTAAAGACCCCCATAGAGCTCAGTTTATAACTCGAACCCTGGTTGGCAGATGCTGTACTGCAGGGTAGCTTGTGAATTTTACTCCAGGTATAACTACAGTCTTATTTAAGTGTTGATTATATTACTCTAAATCTACGAAATAACTAAAGGTATTAAATAAATGTAGTGGAGTAAAAGTACACTACTTACCTATTAATTGTAGTGGAGTAGATGTAAAGTAGCAACATGTTGAAATACTCAAGTAAAGTACAAGTCCCTCACAAAAGTAAAGTACAGTAGGCTACTGGAGTAAATGTAGCTACTTTGTTACTTTACACAGAGTGTGTAAGAAAAACAGTTTACTGCTCAATCAGTATTATGTTTCTCATTTAAAGTAGCCTAGATATTCTTGATAATACTTGACACGTTTTACTATGAATGCAGGTCTTTTATTTAAAATGCTATATTTTACAGTTTTCCAGCATTATGTTATATTTGCTTCTTTTACTTATTTATTATTTTAAGTAATTTACTGCGACGCTGTGAGGTGAAACAGAAACCAGTGGGTCACTGTGCCCATGTGTCACAAGACAATTCAGGAAGTGCCCAGCAGTCACAGCTAAACAAAATGCAATGAAGATACTAGTAACTTAGCGGACAAAAAACAGTGTCGGTGCGGTATAGAAGACAATTAATTTGGATGTTGCCGGACTCCGTAACTAAACGAATGTTACCAACATGGACAGAGCTGTCAAAATCGTCCTTTTCTCGGTCATTTTTTTGGCATCGCAGGTAAAGTGAATGGATTTTAATAACAGAAACAGCGCTTAAGCTA
This sequence comes from Notothenia coriiceps, assembly GCF_000735185.1. Classification (NCBI taxonomy): domain Eukaryota; kingdom Metazoa; phylum Chordata; class Actinopteri; order Perciformes; family Nototheniidae; genus Notothenia; species Notothenia coriiceps. The sequence continues at coordinate 2,138 of NW_011357959.1, read as the reverse complement.
ACTAACTAACAGGCCTTGAAGCAGGACTTAACGTCGAAAAACACCAAAAGAGTGACTCTTTTGACTCTATAATGTTACATTATATTGTTAATATGTAGTCAATACATTTGTATTACTATGTTACCGTGATGTCCGGGCCGGGGAAACAAAAGGGAAAACTGACTGCTTCCGACGAGCTAGCGTTAGCTCAGTTAGCCTCAACTAGACCAGTCCAAGCCAGAAACCTACAGTTTTTGAGTTTCACTCATGTGACATGTTGAGTGTTAAAATATTATTTATATAATTAACACTGACGTTTAACTTTAGGCTTGACAAAAGGTCTTTACACGACGTCCACTGTCAGATCACCAACATGGCCATTTATTTCAGAAATGATAGATATGTACTTATCCCAAGTTGGGAAGTTGTCATGGTGTAAGAAGAAGAATTACAACATTTCTTAAAAATCCCCAAAAAATAAAGAATAAAAGCAAATATATACATGTTTACAGTATAAAAGACATATCTTCAGAAGAGGATAATATACACTATAACATATACAGAATATATTTGAATATTCTTTAATTTACGAATAGATTAAAGGGACAAAAACACATTAACACAGTAGCTTTTAGATAAAGGTAAAATGTATCCTGGGAGGTGGTGTTAACACTTCATTCACTATATACTTTATGCCATGTAATTTAAGAGGTTATTTATTCAACGCTTCAATGCATTAAGGACGGTAAAGCTCCTGCTGAAACTTGTCTTTCCGCATAATGAATTTCTGTACCTGTCACCAGAAGGAAGGTCGTAAAGTGCTGCAAGATTGGATGATCCGGGTCATGTGTGATTGTAAATGCTTTATGGATTAGGGTTGATGTAACACAATCGGTTAGGTTTGGGGTAAGAATACCAATGAGCTTGTGGTTAAATGAATGATCTTCTGGTGTACTCTTATTGATGAACAAAGCCATATGGAAAAACAACACAAAACAGAGGGCCCCATACAGGAGAACTCAATCGATATGGCTACAGTGAAACTGTTTTAAAGATAGGTCACTGAGTTTACGGAAGTAACTATTATCTTATCTTATGTTATCTTGTGATTTGATTTTAATCATTTTGATTGATCACCATCCAATTCAAAACAAGTCCTGATTCCAAATTCAATCCTAAATAACAATAAGAAATTTCTTTCCCAACAGATAAACTGCCAAGAGGCCATCTTGCACATCTCAAATGGAAATACAGAGAAGGATTACTGCATCGTCCACAATCATTCCTGGACACCCCTGTCAGAAACCCTTGATGCTGCCGTAAGTTTTCAAAAATAGTTTTTCATTTTAACCTCAAATGAAATACCTGTGTTGTCTTTACAGTAACATACATACGATAGTTGTCTTTCTAAAGTTAAAATGGGACTTCACAATTTCACTTTGTATCTTCACTTTTCCAGTTGCAGTATCCACTGGTGAATTTGACCTCCACCGTGCTGTGTAACACCTCTGGGGTCAATCCAGATTTGGTAAATGGCAAAGCGGTGGTGGTCATGAGGGGGGACTGTGACTTCAGCCAGAAAGCTCGGGTTGCTCAGAGCCTCAACGCTACAGCTCTACTCATCGCCAGCAAGAAAGCATTGGTAGGTCAATTAGAGTTACACCAATCTGTATTTATTAAATAGATTTCAGGTTTTTATTCTACCAACTATGTGAATCAAATACTAATGTAACATGTAAGATTAATGCAGAACTGATTCTGAAATAAGGAAGTGACACACCAGTGGGAGGAATGTGGGGATTTCCAGTTTAAAGGTGACCTATCATGCAAAAATGCACTTTTGTACGTCTTGTATACATGAACATGTGTCCCCGGTGTTCCAGGGAACTCACCAAGTGTCAGAAAACACAACCCTCTCTATTTTCCTCCATACCCAAATCTCTTAAAAAGGGGCTGCAACGGATCTGATACAGACTGATCCAGATTTGAACACTTCTATGACGTCACAGAAGTGGCGCTACGGCTATTGGGCCAACTCCACCAATCAGGAGGAGACAGCCACGGACATTGCCGTTCCAAAGCGCTGGAGACGCTGTAGTACATATGCCAGGCCTGTAGATGGTGCTGTTCTCACAGAATCAGCCCATGAAAAGACAGTG
>NW_011357958.1:0-3190 GCF_000735185.1 Notothenia coriiceps | reverse complement strand
GCCTATTGAATCAATTGTTGAATGATGATCTCTTGAGTGATCCATCGACTGAATTTCCTGATGATCTCAAGTGTTCTGACAACCCATAAACAATTTTACACTTCTTTTTCGCCACAGCTGATATTACATTTAACATCATTAGCATGTAGTGTGTATATACCTCAAATAATTAATTTGCATAGTCAGTGGAACCTGCAAATAAAAAAACGTATCGAGCTACAACTTTTGAGGCAGACTGCCCATGCAGATGGAAGAATGAAGGAGTTTGATAGGTTTTCATGTGACTAACAATTTATGTTTTGATCTTAGGATCTTATGACCACACACTAAAACTGTTTGATGCCAGAGTGGATAAGAGTGTGATGACCATGGACCACGGCCAACCAGTGGAGAGTCTGCTTCTCTATCCTTCTGAGGGACTCCTCGTCTCTGCAGGTAGTCATCCATTAATACTTTTCATTACTTTTCAATGCATCAGCAAAATGTGCAAACTTGTTGGATTCAAGCAAACTATATTACCAGTGTTTAATTATTTGAACGGTCCTCCACCTTGCTGATGGAGGACCGCTGATAAAAACATAACAAATGTAGTAGTAAGCCAGGCAGCATTAGTTTTACTACACTTGCCGCCTCCCTAAATGACTCTGAATTTTTCTTTTCAATTATCACCACAGCCAACAATATAAGGCGGCAGTAGGAGATGGTGTCTACTAGTTCTTGTCTATTGAATCAATTGTTGAATGATGATCTCTTGAGTGATCCATCGTCTGAATTTCCTGATGATCTCAAGTATTCTGACAACTAATAAACCGTTTTAAACTTAATTATTTTGCATTTAGTCAAGTGTTCACTTTTTTTAAAGCAATTGTTGTTGCAGTAAATCCTCTTGTTGGATTCAAGCAAACTATATTACTAGTGTTTAATTATTTGAACGGTCCTCCACCTTGTTAAGGTTGACAATGGTTGCTGAAAAAGACATAACATATGTAGTAGTAAGCCAGGCAGCATTAAGGTCAATTTCATGCTTGCTTGTGACTTGAATCGGGGAAAAAAAATGACCTGAAATAGTTTTCCTACACGTGCCGCCTCCCTGAACTTGACCAACTCTTGCACACATGCTTAATTATATTTACTAATATATGGGACATTTTAAAATGTATTTTTTCTGCTCTCTTTAGGTGGCCGCTATGTGAAAGTATGGGATCTGCTGAAGGGAGGCCAGCCTCTGGTGTCCTTGAAGAACCATCACAAAACTGTCACGTCTTTGTGTCTCAGCAGCAGCGGCCAGCGACTGCTGTCAGCTTCTCTGGACAGGTATGGGCAAACCTCACTGTAAAATGGCGTACAAAGAAAACATATTCTAATCTCTGGAAATCAGAGCCCACTCTAATCTGTCATCCAATTATTTGAAAAGTTATTTTTATATAAGCCTGATCTAATGCAGAGCATTTGTTTGTCTTTCAGGCATGTAAAGGTGTACAACACAACCAACTACAAAGTGGTCCACAACTTTGACTACGCTGCCTCCATCCTCAGTCTGGCTCTGGCTGTAAGAAATTACATTAAATCCTTAATCATGTTCTATTATACGTTTTTATTTTATTTATGATAATTACACAATGGTTGATGAGTAGCCACATAAGAAAATCCTTATGGAGCGCGTGTGGCCTATACACATGCAAATAAACAACATCAGAGATCAAAATGCCCTTTTATCTGAGGTGCCCCATTAGAGCAAGCTATGATTTGACCAACGAACTGAGACTGCAAGGTAATAGACTTGGTGTCTGCAGCAGCCAACACAAATGTCTGTGCTTGCCAGGGATTTAAACCCATGACACAGTACATCCTATCCTCAGTGTTGGCTTTAGGGCATTGGGTTTCCAGAACACAATGTCCAACCTAACAGTGACCTGACAGCTTTGTTTTTTTCACTTTGGGTTTGCAGTGCTTTTTAGATTTTCATTTTAAATTACCACTACAATCACTGATTTGCTTGACTCGCACTCCTGAAAAGAAATTCTTCCCAGCTATAGCCAACAATATTATCCAATGGAACAGGAGGTGACTGTCTTCTGAAGTTCCTTTGTAGTGAAGTGTTGAATGATGATCCCTTGAGTGATCCATCGTCTGAATTTCATGATGATCTCAAGAATTCTGACAACCTTTAAGCTATTTTACAGACTTATTAATGGCTTCTTGTGTTTAATTGTGTTTCTTCCCTGGATTTCTAGTAAAACAATGAATGTGTCTTTTTTTCCTCAGCCGGATGATGAGTCAATTGTTGTGGGTATGACCAATAGTATCCTGAGTGTCAAACACAGGAAAAGCCTTGAAGATTTGAAGGAAACCTCTGGCCAACAGAGGCGGCGGCCGTCGTATCGCGTTTTTGTGAAGGGGAAGAACCCTGTCCCTAAACAGGTATGTTTATATTTGGTTTGCGTACAGCAGCTGAAGTCAACAGTACATGATGTGATCTATTGATTGATGATTACACATATGTGTGAACTGAATCATAACATACCATGGCTAATGGCTATGTTTCTGCTCACTGAGTTATAATATAAGGCTTTTCTTTCTCACCATTGTTAATTATTTTTCTATCTTTTTTCCAGGATGATTATCTCGTCAGCAAGTCAGTTAAACAGCATCTGGCCAAATATGACAAGCAGCTCAAGAAATTTAATGTCACAAAGGCTTTGGATACAGCTCTCGAGGTATGCATTTATAAAAAGGCCAAATAGTATGTTTTATTATACTGATTAGCAATAGTTGGTGGTGAGGGCTAGTTATGATATTTATTCATTTAGTCAAACTTTAAAGGTCCCATTTCCACTGATCATAATTCCATTGTTGAGGTCTACTAGAATAGATTTATATTGTGCAATTTTCCAAAATCACTTTGGTTTCTCATACAGCATCTCTGTAAACTACGTGTATTCACTGAATTTCACTCTCTGCCTTTAACGGCTCGTTGCAGCTCCAATAGCTCCAGCCCCCACCCTCCCTGTGAGCACAGTGTGCTCTGATTGGTTGGTTCACGTTGTGAATCGCGCTGAGCTCCGTGGAGGTGTGGTTTCCTTGTTTAGCGATACACAGCAAAACTCACCCTGAGCACACACAAAGTCACAGCCGAAATAAAAACAATAAGTGTGGCTTGATATTGAGTAAGAAAAAGGTTGATAAACGC
>NW_011357957.1:0-2836 GCF_000735185.1 Notothenia coriiceps | reverse complement strand
GGGCAGCTGGGCGCATTGTTGTTGCCAGCTTACGACGGAGCACAAGCTGACATGAAATAGTTTATTGTTCAGAGACGAAGGTTCCCTGGCGCACATTATTTTCTATGGACGACAGCTCTAGTTAGATTCGGGGTCCATATTTGTTTAGTCTCGCTGATAAAGAATGTTGATTATTACACTCTGATAGTTAAAACCTGGAGCTACAGGAGGGGTTCTTCAGAATTGATTGTGGCATCTCTACCGTGTGGTCAACTCGTGGCCCGTGACATGTCTTGTGAATTCTCCGGCCGAAGCTCCAAATAAACCGTCAGTGTTTGCCATCAAAGCTCCAGCTCTCCTCGTGTCTCTCTGAGTCCTGACTCCAATTGCTTCAGAAGTTTCCCCCACATAAAATTGCCCATATTTTGAATTAAATCAGTCAATATCTTATAAATAAAGATGATGAAGTTGAAACTGTTTTTGTGATATTGATATCTCGTGAACCTAGATGTCATTTTCAATCATTGGACTATGATAACCTCACATCAAATGAAAGAGTTGAGCCGGTAAAACAGGAGTTTCAACGTATAAAAATGACAATTTTGGTATTTAAAACATTTAGTAAAACACTTTTTGAATAATTATGTTTCTTTGTAAAAAAAATGTAAAGGGTAAAGACAAAACTGCAGGCACTTATTCAGACATACAGTGCCACAAATGACATGTCTATGCTAAGGTTCACATGGTACGGTTATTCTTTCAAAGCTTTATGCACAATAAGGTTTTTCTTAACATAATGTAATAACAACATACACAAGGGATTGACATCATTCAAACTCCATTTTACATGTTATCATTATGTACATAGTTATACATACACTAACCAGTATTTATTCTACTGTACAGTGTTTTATTGTCTGATCTTATTCTATTTCATGTGTGTCATTTCCCTATTAATGCATGTCAATGGCACTATTTTTGTTTTAAGATGGTGTCTGACATTGTTGGAAGAACCTGAGACGTTTATAGCCAAACCTTTTCTGTAGCTATTGTGTTACCGACAATGAATACAGTGAAAATATTGAATTGTGTACAGCTTGTCTTTTATATCTAATTTCCTCAACACATATGTCCTAAAATAAAAATAGGTAAATACAAACACAATGTCTTTGAACTGATAAGAGCTGATTGCACCCTCCAGCTGTCACGTAGGCAGGTCCCAGTTCATTCAAGACTTCCATAATAAACGATATGCACATGTTAAACATAATACAAGTACATATGTAGTCTGAGTTAGAAAACGTGTTGCTATGCGTTTACACTGCGGCTCTTAACTCTCCTGAACAAACTAAGGAGGGTCATCACAAGGTCGTGACATTACTAGCACTAATTAATACACCGGCTTTTTATTCAGAATACAACACATGAGGTTAAACCGCAGAAAAATACTCCATTTAACACCATAAGGATAGCCAACCGTTAAAATAACTCAATGTCACTAGAGGTTAGCTTTACACACAGCTGGAGGAAGCTAAGCTAGGTGGCTAAGCTAGGCTAACTAGCTTATTTTAGTGAGTTTTATTACAGAGAAGCTGTTTATTTTTACGGTATATGTTTAGAGGATGGTCCTACCGGAGATGGAGGGTTTCGACCGGACCAGGCACCGGGCCCCGGTGGATGAGAGTCGGAAAACGGCTCGGAACATGGTACCTCAGTGGAAGCTAACCGACCTCCTGTCTAATAAGGAAGAGGGAGACTGTGGACGGAGATTCACGATCACAGGGGCAAAGAGATTCACGTGACTGACGGAGATTGCCGAAGTCTGTTTTACGTCACAGCTTCTGATTGGTCCGTTTCTTAACCTTGTTTAATTCATGCCGTGGACGTTCTCTTGTTACAGCCACGGTTAAATCAGTTCAACAAAATGTGATGATTTGTGAGATATATATATATATATATATGTTTGAACATATTTTCACTATATTTAACACGTACACTTTCCATAACTATACTGCACATTATTCTGAGTGTTTTGCCATTGTATGCTGTTTGTAGTTCCTTGGTATATCCAGATTTCATCTAACTAATTTTCCATATCTTAACATATGATTAGTTTTTTTGATTCTTTTTCCTACTTTTTTCTCTTCTTTAACTGTGTTGACGGATACACCATGCAAGGCAAATTCAGGTGTGAGCCACTCCTACAGTACATACACAAACCTGACAACCTTGCATATTCCCCTGTATATATTTATTAGTAATTTGTCATAGGTTGTATTGACTTGTTTTCTCTTTTTCTTTTCTATTTTTCTTAATATTTTTGAAATTTTATAAAAATCGTAAGGGTTGTATTATTGACTTGAAGAAAGCCACAACATAAATGTTATTTATCATTAATTTGTTGAGCAACTCCACTGCCCAGCTTACACCAACAGAGGGAGCTCTTGGTATACAAATATAGGCTTTCCTGCACCCAGGTTTATTTCATTTATGGGTCATGCATGAAATAACTCCAATAATAATAATAATAATAATACATTCATGTGAGGAGCAGACGAACTGACAGACTCCCTTGGAAAAAAAGGATGTAATCATTTTAGGCTTACATAATGTTAATGGAAAATTCTAATGTTTTCTTTTAACATGGATGACAACAAACATCCATTTTATTTTTCTTTCTCTGTATGCAAACACGTCACATGCTTACACAGGGGTCGTGCAATGCAAGTAACCAAGGTATAGCCTGATTACTGTGTGTGTGTGTGTGTGTGTGTGTGTGTGTGTGTGTGTGTGTGTGTGTGTGTGTGTGTGTGTGTGTGTGTGTGTGTGTGTGTGTGTGTGTGTGTCAGTGTTCTGC
>NW_011357956.1:18286-26114 GCF_000735185.1 Notothenia coriiceps | reverse complement strand
TATAAATAAACTTTACTTACTTACTTACTTACAATGGAGGGGCAATAATGTAATATAATACATTATTTTATATATATTAAATATTTATATATGTATTTTGATATAGTCTTATATATAAAACCGACCCTTTGAGTGCAACCATGATGCTAATGTGGCCCGAGATGAAATTGAGTTTGACACCCCTGCACTATATGCTCTTTTTAATTTTTTTCCAACATCAACAATCCTGCTTGTAATCCACCAATTGTTAGTCATGTAACTTCAGTTTTTTGTATCCTGATTACGTTATCCCAACATGTAATCTATTACTCCCAACGCCTGTTCATAATGTATATTCTACTATTACAACTTCTGTCTCAACAGTAAAATGTTTTACTCAAAGTTACATTGGTGAGTTATACCTTATTTTGTGTTAAAAAGTATTGTTTTTGCAGGAGTTCGATTATGATCTTGGTCAGCAGCATCTTTTTAAATCCCCTCCATAGACTGAATATCATGTTCCTCCTCTCTGCCAGTCGTTCCCAAACTTTCTGGCTTGTATTTTCAACCTCTTGCCAAGTCTTACATTTGTATAAGTTATGAGCAGAGAGAGTTATTTTTACCTTCTCAACTTGTTATTTTGAAAAGGTTTCATACGGCTAAAGAGGTCAAACTAATAATCATGTAGATATATATCTTGGACGCTCTATTCTTTAAAAATAATTATGAAATAAATGATTTGTTACTTAATTTAAAGGCTTTTGACTGCCAAAAACATGGAGAGCCCATACATTGTTTCTGTTAGTGTTTACTTCCTGTCTGTCTTCTTCTGTTGATTTCTCTCACGTTCAACCCTCTGTCTTTTAACCTCTTTCCTTCTCTTGTTCTCTTTTTATTTTCTTCACAGGGGAAAGTTCAGCCATCATGAATCCAAGGTTGTTGTTTTTTTAAATTGACCGGACCTCTTTCTGTGGATTGATATGTCTGCATATAATCCTTTGATCAGAGCGGCCTCCTTAGCGACGGTCTGTTCTCCTTAGTAGCGGTCTGTTAGCGAGTATTACACATTCCTGGAATGTTCAAATTGACCAATCAGAATCAAGTATTCAACCAAGCCATGTATTAATGAAAAACAAGACTACCACAAACTACAGCTTTAAAAATTACCATAGAATTCAATCGATTTCTGAAGCAGTATTAATTCTAAATAAAAAGGAAATCTTATAATTTTGTACTTTGTTTAACTTTTTGATATATGCTAATCTAACACAAAGTCCAGAACATTTGTTTAGACTAACTCTCTCTTTAGGGGGTAAAGGAAGCCAGAAAGATTGTTGTGCAATCCTGATACAATCAAGGTCAAATGTGTATGTGTGTGTGTGTGTGTGTGTGTGTGTGTGTGTGTGTGTGTGTGTGTGTGTGTGTGTGTGTGTGTGTGTGTGTGTGTGTGTGTGTGTGTGTGTGTGTGTGGCACAAAACAAGAATCCACAGGAGGTGCTCTCCACTGCCATCACCAGGAGGCCTTTGCGGAGGCATTTCCCAGAAAAAACACGGCTTATTTTCCAAATGGTTCCAACGTGAAGAAAGACAGGACACTGAGGCATAGCCAACTGTGTGTGTGTGTGTGTGTGTGTGTGTGTGTGTGTGTGTGTGTGTGTGCGTGTGTGCGTGCGTGCGTGCGTGCGTGCGTGCGTGCGTGCGTGCGTGCGTGTGTGTGTGTGTGTTTTGGCAGGTCATTCACCAGGAAGATTGAGAAAAAGTTGCCCTGGAGTAATACAAAAAAAACTCTGTTATGGTTTCGAGCTCCATTATATGTGTGTTTGTGACAGTCATGCCATGTTTCCCCCTTTTTGTAAATGTTCACATGATTGTCTTTAAACTGCCTTAAATGGACCCCGGGGACAAGAGAAGTGGGGGCCCCTCACTCTGTCCTGTACTGACTGAGATGATACAGCTATCTCATGTACTATATACTTATTTATAACATGAGTTAGTTGAATAGTCGATTCTTATTGGTCAATTTGGACAATTGAGAGTTTGTTAATTCTCACTTAAAGACCGTTGCTAAGGAGAACAGACCGTTGCTAGGGAGGATCAAGGGACTATGCTTATTCATATCAATCCGCAGGAAGACGTGCGGTAAATTAAGAACCAGCTGTGGGAACAAACTTTATTTTTTATCCATCAGAAAATGCATCCATACTCTTAAGCGATCCCACCTCACATTTCACTCCAACTAATTAGCAGCTCAGTGTTTTTCCAACAGCCAATCACAGCCAGTTAACGGCGGAAAAAACGTTCTACGTCAGAAGGAGTGGCATTAAAGGCAAATGAAAAGCCAAGTCAGCAGGGCAGCCAAGTGTTAAACTCACGGTGTTGGCTTCATGAGGCTCATGGGACCGATCCAGGCCACAGTCGAGGCAGAGGAGTGCAGTTAAGGTTGTCCCTTCTTGTAATGATGACTAATACAATTATCTTTCTTGCTTTTTATGTTCCTTTAAAGTGTGTCATGATTGCAAAATAAGGCTCTAACAGTTACTCTTGAACTATTCCTTAAATGTAGATGTTTCTCTCCCCACCAGAACAGCAGCTTGTTATGTTTCTTCTTCTTCTCTATTCAGCTACAGAGAGACAGAAATGTCCTGAGGAGTGTGTTTGTTTAGGACAGACGCTTCTGATGCAGATATCAGACTGCAGATCAAATATCCGGATGTGCCCGGCCTGTCTGGTGGGTCAGTGTGTGTTTTACACTTGGCAGGACAACAGAGAACAAGTCATGTGAGCGTGCAGCCTGTTCCTCCCTCCTCGTTGCAATAATCACTCCTGCCTGTTTCAGAGTGTGTGAATACTTACGGCTAGGCAAACTTAAAGGGCAATAAAAGCATTCATTCAAAAAGTAAGTATTTCGGAGCCTGTCTCTGTTGCAGCGACAAGAAGACTGCTCATTTCCGGTTCATACTTGTATGTTGTGCCTCTACTGTGACATGTCTCCATGCTTTAATGTTCTAAAAGCTCTTTATTTATTACAGCACCTCTTTTCACCCTCTGTCTGAAACCAGAGCCCATGTCGGTCCCCTTAGCCTATCACGTGCAATGTGTTGGAATGGTAGTCAATAGAAGCTCTGGTGTTACAAAGCAAAGAGCTCCCTTGGCCAAAACCAATAGGATTTCTCTATTGGATTTTGGTATATAAGCTCTCTGGCAAGTACATGTTTATAATACTTTCACATTTGGTTCAGCAGGATAATCTCCCCATATTATAACATGACTTCACTTTACCACTGTTAAACTAGTTTATTTAGCCACTTGTTTGCAACCGCAGTTTGACCTATAGAAGCTTCGAACATTCAGTGGACATTACTGATGAAAAACTTTCAAATCTCTTCAGCTTGTGTTTACCACAGACTTTATTTCAGGCTCACAACCATGAACACATTCAAAAAACGTTGAAACCGGAAGTGTTAAAATGCAAACTGACTTCCAGGTTTTAGGATTAATTCTTTCACCTCGTCTCCAAGTCACTACAGTAAACACTTTCGTACCAACTGCAAATCACTGCTGCAAAAATCCAAACTTGTTGTGTGTGTGTGTGTGTGTGTGTGTGTGTGTGTGTGTGTGTGTGTGTGTGTGTGTGTGTGTGTGTGTGTGTGTGTGTGTGTGTGTGTGTGTGTGTGTGTGTGTGTGTGTGTGTGTTGAGTGAGTGTGTTTGTACCTCACTGATGATTCCCACGGCACCATGGATTTTGGCTACGTGACCCAGGAGAGCTGGGCACTGTTGACCCAGAATCCTCAGCGTTGGCAGGAAGCTGACCAGTGAGGAGGGGCTGGCCTGAGACACGTCCACCAGCGCTCCCAGCAGGCACTCTGTCAGGGACTGGTCTCCAAGGAAGCTAATAAGAACGGGAACCTGAGGGCTCAACATCTGGGTAATAAACAAAGATAGAGGGGGATGAAAGTTATATTCATTACTCTTGATTGAAGACCTGGTAATTCATTTGTATACTCTTTTGGGGTCAATTCAAACACCAGTCCTAATATACTGTTACATTACACACACATGCTGCTCGGGCTAAGATATTATACCTTTGATAAACATCTCAACTGCATAAACACAGAGTCAAGTGGTCAAATGTATGACGTTCTACATGAGAGCATAGTATATTTTTTTATTCATGACAGTCGTCACTATATTCTATTAAGATTTTAAAAGTGTATATTCATTTAAAGCCTTTCCAAATGCATATTTTTAAAACCAACAAACCAATGTTGTTGCAGGGGACACTGGGATATGCTTCCTCTTATTTTTAAGGGAGGTGTAGACGTTTAGCTGTTAAAAAATGTTTTTCTTCCAGGTCTCAGCAGCAGAAGTTATCCTGTCACTGTTTTGGCATCACCCCTCAATACCAAATACTGGCTCGATTTTAATGAAAGCTGGAGGAGAGGATTGACCCTTTGAGAGAGATGAGCGGACTGCTTTCTAATATCAAACAAAAGCTGGAATGTACCAATGTCTGGACCAATGCAGAGAAGTGTTTCCTCATTATCTAGACTGGACTGAATCACAATAACAATACATACCATGCATGAATGAGTCACTTGTTCTAGAAATTCATTAAAACATCCAACATTTTCTCCTCCTCAGGGAGAGTATGCTAAAGTTAGCACAGAATTTCCGTATCATTGTCATTTTTATTCTTTGTAATACTGCATCATTTCCAGTATTAGGATGCGGGAAGTTTGGAAACAATTGTGAGCAGTTTAGCTGCAGTCATCGCAGAAATATTTTGTGTGTCTGTGTGGGGGGTGAAGATTAAAATAACTCCAGATGGACGGTTTTGTTTCCGTAGTGCTTAGCATGAGTAGCTGTTACCCCCCTGTTTACTGGCACGTGGTACTTTCCCCCCATTTTGAACAACAGCGGCTCTGCCTCAAAATATGCAGGATTCAGGGAATTCCTTCAGAGAAGTGTGCACCACACGTTGACTCTGTTTGGCTGCATTTCTTACTACGTGCCGAGGGTATTTAATATATTTCAACATGAGCTTATTACAGGATATGGAGAAGTTTAACGGGAAAAGGTCAGATTTAGCATGATTCACGTTACAAAAACGCCCCACATGTAAGTTGGGTTGTGTTTTTTTTTCATATAACCCCAGTCTGATGTATTGTTTGTGACTAACTTATTTCTAATATTAGGATTTATTATTGATGGAAGGCTGCTCGGTTAAGGTGTTAACATGTTTTGAGAAAGTAACTGAAAGGCTGACAAAGATATGGCTGAGATCGTTTTTTTTTTTTTTTTTTAAATATGACAAAATATATTTTAATCACTGGTAAAGTAACTTCCATGTCCATGTGGTTATATAAAAAATAAAAGTCTGCGAAATGACAGAAAAATAAGTTAAAGTGCACCTATCATGCTATTTTGATGGAAATAGCATAGGTCTCAGATATATAAAAATATATAAAAAAGATGTGTTTTGCTCAAAATACCAAACAGATCACCCATTCTAGCCATGCCTCATATCCCTCTATTTCACTTCCTGTTTCAGAAGTGCTGATTTGGGGTATTAAGCTTTAAAAAAAAAGAAAAAGGGAGGGGGCTGAGCTCATGCAGGAGATGCTACCGGCAGATACTGCGGTGACGAAACGCCATGTCATGGATTATCAAGGATTGTTTCTGAAACAGTATGGAGCTCAAAGGCTTTCTCTCTTGCCAGTTATACCACAAGGTTCTTCTTCACACACATGCTCTCCAGTACAGGTTAGCTCTGAGTGTTAGCGATGCTAATGTAAACATGCACCGACCATATTACGTCCAAAACAGTCGGGCATTGTTTCTGATAGTAACTTTCTGACAGGGCCGTGGGTCCACATTTCCGATATTACGTCATATCGGACGCAAATCTGGATCAGCTCTGTTGTAGCCCCGTTTTACGAGATTTGGGTACGGTGGAAAAAAGAGAGGGTTTTATTTTCTGACACTGCGTGAGTTCCCCGACACACCAGGGACACATATTTATGTATAAAAGAAATCAAAAAGTGCATTTTGCATGATAGGTCCCCTTTAAAGTTAGTAAAAGGAAAAGGGAACTTCAGGGGTGTGTCGGCCATCTTTGGAGAAAGCCTCTTTAGATAATTGACCTTAACATTGGCTTATCATGCATTTTTGTCTACCAGTATATTTAGGAATACTGCGATTCATGTTTTACATCACATTCCCAGTGTAGTGGTTTGTGTTACTGTAGTTCAGCAACTCTCAACACAACTCAGCGTCTCTCGGTAATGTTTGCTACGTCTCTCTCGTTTCCATTTTGGAAAATAATAATGTAATCCATGGTCCTTTTTTTTGTTTTGCTAATTAGTCTTGGGAGTGGCTGTAACAGTCAAAAGTGCCTACCGACCATGTTTAAAAAAGTTAAAAGTTACGCTACTTTGCTAGCTTTTCAGGTTAAGTGAATAATTTGCTTCAGCTGGTATCCTCCAAAGATGTCCGACTTGCTGCTGATGACATCACATTCCCTATTGTAAATCTACACAAACAAACTATGCAAACACTCACAAGTGGATGTTGCTCTGCGACAATTTGAATGAGCCTGATCAGGTGTTGCTGCTCCGGGGACTCCAGCTGTGACATCATTGCAGTCAGGTTGCCTAGGTGACCGTGGATGGTGTCTGGTTGCCGGGGGTAGACTGAGGGTAACACTCGTAACAGCATGTGGTTACCTGTCATAGAGAGAGAGAGAGAGAGAGAGAGAGAGAGAGAGAGACTTCAGTAAGACTTACAGTAAAATACATACAACAAATGGACGCCATATAAAAAGAGTATACAGTGAAATAAATATAAGATAAGTTGTTCTTTATTGATCCCAAATTGGGACATTTAAATATGTATTGCGCTGTGTGGTCAGTTCCTTGTGTTATAAACCGGCGGACATATTGCCAGATTTTTCTTTTGGTTTATATTTAGGCTACTTTCAATCCATTTCATTTTCCATTCAAAAATACTGTGATTTTAATTCACGTATTAAACTCAAACCGCATTTATAATTGAAGAAAACACACGTTTGATCCCAAATATCTTGGTTTCTTCTTTTCTAAGCTCACATTGTTCTTTTGTCTTACATATCAAATTTACAAAAAGCAATCAATGCATCCCCAGAATAATTAAGTTTGTGACGATAAATGTGTAACTAGTACAAGAACTGAAAGCCATATTTATCTAAATTGGACCAAGGTCCCATGAAACCTAAGTTTCCTTTTAAAAATCTTGCATATTTGCCATTTTTCCTAAGAACACACACGTCAAGATACAACATCTGTGTTCAGTACAAAGGTTCAACACTGGCTGAACAACATTTGCTTACAGTTAAATTAAAAAAAAACAGTATGCATGATGTTCAGCAAACGACCAGTCAAAATTGAAAGATGCAACGTGTTTTTAAACGGAGCAGAAATAGAACTAGTCTCCCAGTTCAAGTATCTTGGAGTCATATTGGACTTGACTTTTAAGAAACATATTAAGAAAGTATCCAACACCATTAAATTCAACTTGCAACATTTTAAACAAATTAGACCTTTCTTAACTGTCAATGCTGCAAAGTCATATCTCCACTGTATGATTCTATCAAACTGGTCGTTTGCTTGTGCCACAAACCTGAAACCCAAAGAACAGCTGTACAAGAGAGATATCAAGGTGTTTGACAGAAAGCCTTATTCATACCATCACTGTACCATCCTTGATAAACACAATTTCTTAAGTTTTGACAATTTTAAGTCTTTTAATTAGTGTTGTTTTATAAATGTTTACGTGGACTGCCCCCCCCCCCTTAGGGGAATTCGTCCACAA
>NW_011357956.1:10458-18223 GCF_000735185.1 Notothenia coriiceps | reverse complement strand
CAGACGGACCACTTTTGGATAAAATGTCCTCTCCATTAAAGGCAGCTCATTGTGGAATAGCCTCCCAACTGAGATACGGGATTGTCCCACTCTCAATAGCTTCAAAGGTCAACTCAAAGAATGGTTGAGAAACAAACAGACGTGCAATCACCGCTAAATGCACTTCAACACAGGGGTATCTCCTCTCGCACTTTAGGTAGCTCTTGTATCTTCTCAATTTATATGTCGTTGCTGCTATATTGTACTGCCATGTGGTAAATACTTGTGTATGCTGCTCATGCTCTTTCTGCATGTCATGTATTTATTTTTTACTATGTTTATAAATGTCAGGTTCTTAAGAGTTGTATGTGAGGGACTACGGATGGAAATTAGCTCAAAGCTAAAATCCGGCATGTTTACGTTTTAAAGCATTATTTGTTTTAAATGTTCATCAATATCAATCAATGTTTATTTATATAGCCCATGTCTCAGTGGACTTCACAGTTTGTACAGAATATCAGTATGACAATACGACACCCTCTGTCCTTAGACCCTCACATCGTACAAGGAAAAACTTCCGGAGAAAACCCACAGTTTAAAGGGAAAAATGGGAGAAACCTCAGGGAGAGCAACAGAGGAGGGATCCCTCTCCCAGGACGGACAGACGTGCAATAGATGCCGTGTGTAAATTGAAAAGATAATACATTTGCAACATAGGTAGACCAAATGTTTGGAAATGCATGTGTGTATAATAGGAAGATGAATCCACAAGGATATCCATCCAGGACTTATGATCCAGGACCACAGCCATGACTCAAGATCCAGGACTCGCGATCCATGACACAGGACCGCAGGATCATCCATGACTCATCGTATGCATTGTCCCTCTTCAAATAAACAATTAAACAAAATGAAAAAACTTGCATAATTACAATTTTTCCTAAGAACACACACGTCAAGATACAACATCTGTGTTCAGTAATTAAAACTTTCTCCATTTGTTGTCGATCTTCCTTCAAAGATGCTGATGCAGAAAAAACAAAAAGTCAGTGCAGACGCCAGTGTTCTACATAAAGGCATTTCTAAATCAGCACGCAGCCCAACAAAACCCACGGCATTACCCAACAGCCTTTGACTCACGTAAGAAACATCTTTAAATGATTCACATCCACGAACAAAGACTCTTGTTTTCAGATGGTAGGTTCATTACTGGTGGCATTTCAAGATTTTGAACAATAGCTTTTGGTGTCCTGAAGTGAACCGACGCGAGATATATTGTCGTCACATTTGAAGATGAATAGGAAAGTTGTTTATGGTATTCTTTTATGTCAGGGCAGCATGTGGTGTTGATGTGACGGGATTTATTCTAATGATCTGTCAAATGTACAGGACAAATGGGAAAACTAAGTAAAGAAAGACAGTAAACAACAGAATTAGGGAGGGTGTGAGGGTGATTCACGATCCCTTCGCGTTTGGAAGTTCTAAGAACAAACACCTTGACTTACAATATTGATTAAAAATGGTCGCATTGCTTCCACTAAGAAAAAATTGCCCGTTCCAATGGCTCAAACTGCAGCGACGGCAACGTAACTTCAAATGACGGCAGCACTGATCGAGGTTTTCTGTAACTGTCCAAGTCTGTTCACATTTTATTTTCCATTAACCAGCTCATACTGCGTTCCTGTTATTGTTTACTTCCTGTCTGTCTTCTTTTGTGGTTTTCTCTAATGTCCAGCGCACGTCTTTTAAAGTCTTTCCTTCTCTTGTTCAATTTCTTTACTCGGGACAGTTTAGCCATCACAAATCCAAGGTTTTATTCTCTCCACAAATAAAAAAAAAAAGTATTCAAAAAGTATTCCTCTGTGTTTTCTGATGGAGACAAATGTATGTTGTCGTCCACAGCTGACGTTAAAGTGACCAGACTTCTTTCTACGGATTGATATGACTGCACATAAACCTTGGATGCTCCTTGGCAACGGTCATGTTATCCTTAGCAACGTTCTGCTCGCAAAAAATAACAGAACTCTGGAATGTCCAAATTGACCAATCAGAATTGAGTATTCAACTAAGCCGAGTAATAATTGTGCATTAGACGATTTTTTTTATCTAGAGTGCTTATGTCTGGTAGGTCCCTCTCAGTATTACGTAAGTGTATTGAGTTATTCTTCTTCCGCTCATCATTATCGTCATCACCACTAAAATGATTAGGATTCAATATTTAGGAACCATAACTGTTTGTAAATTTAAAGGCAATCCACACAATATTCATTGAGATGTTTCAGACAGGACTTAAATGGTGAACCTACCATATATGCTGCTGCTTCATTTATATTCAGTAGCAGCAGAATAGCATCTGCATTGACATCTTGACGTGAAATTACAGTATTTATCATATTTATTTATCATGAACATCTGCTCAGTAGCTCATGGTGAACTTTTGTCGTATTCAATCAAATCCTACAGCAGGATCCTTGATAAACGGTTGCTCACAACAGGTGATTTAAAGATATCAATCACTCTAACCACAGGCTTTATTCTGTTAGGGCTCACTGGTACCGATCAGGAGGCAGGACTGACTGTTCTGTACAGAGGCAGAGGAGGGAGGAGGGGTACATAAATATTTAGAATATGATCGCCGGCTCTAACTATGTCCCTTTCTTTTCCTTTCAAGCATAGATTATACCTTTTGAGATCACACACACATCTCTATAATCACACAAATCACCATAGAAAAAGAAGAAAGAAAGATAGAGCTGGTGATAAACATAAAGTGGTAGTATATTTATAGGTTTGTTCAGAGGAATGTTAAAAGGCAGGTGGAGATGAGAGTCGGCACAGAAACACACTGAGGAGGATTTATAGAGCGTACCTGCACACTCAGCTAAACATACAGACAGTACATATGTGAGACATACACATGCTGTATTATTAATCATGATTGTTTCCTGCATTGTATCGTATCACATTGTAAATTCCCTTGTATCGTATCACATTGTAAATTCCCATGCCGTATTGTATCATACTGTATGTCATCGCATTGTCGGGTATTGAAACATAACGTATCGTGTCATGTTGTATCGCACCATATCGTAATGTATCGTCTCTCATCGTGCCGTATCATATTGTACATGTATGGTACCGTACTGTACTGTATCTGTACTGTACTGCATCGCATTGTACCGTACATCATCATATTGTTTCTGATTGTTCTGTATCATTTTTAATTGTGTGTTTGCACTTGTTTAGTTTCTGGCCTTCATCCCTGCATACACCCAGCCCATCATCATGACTTTTAAATCTCAATAAAATATCCTGCAATTACCTTTGTTTTTTTAGCACACAAAGACGGTGCCTTAGACTTTTTCCCTCCAAAAAACCTGATTACTAACTGATCTGTGAAACATGATGGCTTTAATTTACTGGTCTGTCCTCAAAAATGTGCCGTCAGAATCCCTCTGTTCATACCGAAAAAGCATTCACCAATTCTGGAGAGGCTTAACTTCGATGGAAATATTACCTTTACAGTTTCTGGCTATATTTGTACCTAGGAGGACACTAAAATACTGTGAGTCATGAAAAATAAAAAAATTGTCGGTTTTTGCTGTGTAACGCAGCGTCCACACGGCGGCGTGCGTTGAAGCTTGCCGGCTAGCGTGTCTGAAGCTCGACCAACAACCAATCACATGAATCTCCCGCCCCGGACACACAAGCACGTGGTTTGATTGGCTAGAGCTTGTACTGACATATGATTTGATTGGCTGACGCTTCAAAAGTTGAACATTGCTCAACTTTTGAAGCGAGCAACGCGAGCAAAGCGAAGCAATGCTCCCACAATGCAGTTCGGCAACGCGTGACGTCACCCCATTCAAAGTGAATGGGCAGAAGCGTTGAAGCTTCAACGCACGCCGCCGTGTGGACGGGCCGTAATGGCTGCAGAAGCGCTCCCTTAAATCATTACAAACCATGCCCTATAAAAACAAACGCATTTAGTAAGTTGTCTTTTCTGCCGGAGTACATGTTCTAAAGTTGTCTGTTGTGGCAGCTAAAGAGAAGTTAGTGGTGCTAAGAAGAGATTAATATCCATGGAGTCTAAGTAAAGACAAATTTATGTAAGAAGCTGGAAGCAATGGTTTATTGCATTTTCTTTCTGTCAAGTATTCCAGGGACTAATCAAATATTTCTGCATCTCTACGGTACACAAAGAACTTTTCTTTAATATCCAGCATTGCACATCTATTGCCAAAAAACACTGAGCTCTAACGCAAGAGAGGATATTGTACAGTTAAAAAATGCAGAGATCAGCAAACATAATATCCAGAGGGATGTTTCTGGATAGCTTAACAGCTGTAAGCTTTGTCTGTAGCTTCCAACACTCATTTTGTGCAAGTATGTCCTGATAGTCGTATATCATACAGGTTCAAATAACTCCATGCGAGTGAAGGCAGTGGAGACTTACGCAACAAAAAAAGAGACAGGAGTCAAATGTCTCCCAGAGAGGTAATATATTTGGGATTCTGCACATTTTTGTGTATACCCCCCTACTGCAACCAAGTAAAAATAGTTTAGAGAATTTGGCCCCGTATGAAAGCTCTCTGGATGGGATCCAGTTAGCAGAGTGCAAAAAGACCCATGTTACATTTCATCGCCAGTTCACATGACTCTGAGCGTTTCATGCATGGAAATATCTTATATCTAAATCATGAAGTAGAAACCATAACAGCGGACCAGATGTATGACACACACACACACACACACACACACACACACACACACACACACACACACACACACACACACACACACACACACAGTTTAAACTCAATGACCAATGACCATCTTCCCCTTTCACCCAGATAACTTAAACGGTAAACCCCATCTGTGTAAAAGACAAAATGTTGCGTACATGCTGCACTTCTTCATTTTATATATAAAGAATAAGAGACCTGACTAAACAAAAAACATCACTCAGCGCTTCGTACACTAACCGCTGAGTCAGCACACACGAAGTGCAGCTGGACTCGTGTAGGTCACACATCTGCATGCCTGATACCGTCACCGTATACAGAATGAGATTCCTGGTTGTGAAGTCATCTCAAGAAGTCAAACTTTAAGCATTGGTCACTGCTTACGCATTTTCTGAAGAAATTGCTGTTGTTTTAACATCTAAACTGCTGAGCTGTTTAGGAAAGGTTGCCAAAGTGAGGTACAACTCTTACTGAAGTTATAGTACTGTGTACAGTATGTAATTTCATTGATGCATTTGTCTTTTTGAGCAATTTGAAAGCATTTCCAAAACTGTCATTTTATCCAGATGACTTTATTGCCTCCAAACTTACTCAAACTGTTTTGCAAATTGGGATTAAGTCTTTTCTTTTATAGAGTATCTTTTATTACGGTGTGCATGCGTAATGGTGCTCTTTTCTAAAACAGAGACTTCTGCCAACTTCAACAAATGCATACGGGCTTGTTAAGTGACCTGATGCCTTTAAAACATTGTTTCAGGGTAAAAAAACTCAATGTATCTCGTAACACTAAAGGCCTCTTCTCTAGCAGTTAATGAGGAACAGGCTGATTTGAAGGCAAGGTACCGGTAACTATATAATCCTTAAAAATACACTTTCCTGGGATTTTATCATGCTTTCTATCATAATAAATCCCATTTATCACCTACACAATGCAACAATCATTAACAATGTACATGCACACACACCAAAGTGATTTTGTTACTGGTCTGTCAGAGAAGCATGTATTATGTGGTGCCAGTTCAGTTTTCTCCTCAGATGGCAGTCATTAGGAAAATATCTATACCGCACACATGCACACATATAGGCACAGCCCTGTGTGTTTGCTGTTTCCGAGACGACATATTCTGTTCATTCTCAGGTTCATATTAGTATTCTGTGCCTCTACTGGGACATGTCTCCATGTTTTAATGTTCAAAAAGCTCTTTATTTTTCTCATACTGCCTGTGCTGCAGCACCTCTTTTCACCCTCTGTCTGAAACCAGAGCCCAGTCTGCTCTGATTGGTTAGCTGGCCAGCTCTGTTGTGATTGGTCAACCACTTACATTACATGTCACTTGTTAGACGCTCTTATCCAAAGCGAGTTACATACTCAATACTGTGGACAATCCCCACAGGAGCAATTTGGGGTGAAGTGTCTCAGGGACACAACGACATGCTGACTGCAGTGGGGTTTGAACCTGTGACCCCCTGATCCGAACACCAACACAACCACACGCCTCCGTGACATTAGACATGTCCAGCCCCTTATCCTAATACTTACAATGTGTTGGAGTTCTAGCCAATAGACACGCAAGTGTTACATAGTGATGTCATTATGTACAGAAAAGTAAACAAACAAATGAATCCAATACGGTCATATTTAAATCAATGTAATCATGTTTAATCAATATTGTGAGTAAAGTCCTTGGTTAATTTAGTACGTAGCCGTGTAATAAGCAAGATAATTATCATTAATTTAAAAAAGAACACCTTCAGTTGTTTGTGTTGGGATCCTGCTCAAGGCAACACACTATTTGTTGAATAAGTTAAACTAATATTGTGTTGCCTCATTTGTAGTTATATCAAGTGCTAATATAAATGAAGCAGCTCTGGCTTTTTCACACAGCCTCCGCTCTCTGTGTGCAGCTGTCTGGATGAAAAGGCTCCATGCAGACAACAAGCGAACAAGTGTGTGTTTCAGGAAGAGAACAAAAAACACACACAATGAAAAAGAGAGACACAGGCGGACAGAAATATGGAGGGGAGTGGGAACGGGACATGAGTAGGAGAGGGGGAAAATCCTAAAATGAAAACACACACACAACAAGATATACTGTCACACACACGTACGGTAAATACACACATGCTGAGACTGATAAATAATAAACAGCCCTAAAGCAGGAGAACAATAAACCCATTTAGAAACTCCTGACGTCTGGGATCCATTCAATCTTCCATCAACCCACACACACACACACACACACACACACACACACACACACACACACACACACACACACACACACACACACACACACACACACACACACACACACACACACACGCACACTCTCTCTCTCACACGCACACACACTCTCTCTCACACACACACACACACACACACACACACACACACACACACACACGTCTCTGCAAGGGGCAAAAATCAGGAAAGTTTCTGCCCCCCTACCCCCTCTCTTTCTTTTTCGTGCTGCAGTTATATCTGATTACGACATGCGGGATACCTCCAGCGTCGCATTACTCACCGCCTCGCTGCTAGGCTGGAGCGCTGCCGTTAAGTTTTCTAAACTTGTGAAAGCCATGTTTTCACAAGACGGGAGATTTAGAGGATATTTCCAACATGTTTGACTGTGAAATTTAAATGTTTTCACTTTTAAGAAATGACCTGGTCACAGGGCATACATAACCCAACAAGATTAAACAATGATAGAATGTTAGTTGAAGCTAAAACACTTAATAACAAATAACAACCCACAAAACAGAGAGGGAGTAGAAATGGAAAGGAAAAAATAAAACAAAAATATAGATATTGATATGTATGGATATTGTTACAGTTATTATTACACTGCTTAGTTGAATACTAGATTCTGATTGGTAAATGTGGACATTCTAAAGGTTGTTAGTACCCATTGCCAAGGAGTATCATGTTATATTTGTGGAGAGCACTACACTTTAGATTCATGATGGCTTAAAGGTGGGGTATGTCATTTATTTCAGAAACACTTTTTGTTATATTCCATGGAATGCTGTTAACATCCCGA
>NW_011357956.1:0-9246 GCF_000735185.1 Notothenia coriiceps | reverse complement strand
CTGACACCTTCTACAATGAAATCGGCGATGGCGAAACACCAGAACGTAAGTGTTAAACCGTGTTTGTGTGTGTGTGTGTGTGTGTGTGTGTGTGTGTGTGTGCGTGTGTGTGTGTTATGAGATTAGGACTCCCACATGGACATGGTTGGAGTTTAATTTAATAATGGAGCATGGGATTAATTTCTTGGAGGATTCGTGCATTGGGGTTGTGTGAAAGGTGAGCTCAGGACATTAGGATTCATCCTCCATTTATCATTAATAACCACAGTGGGAATCAACATTTGACACGCTCCTTAGACTGAAAATGTTGTCACAAACATACTGTAGGAGCATTAAAACTGAGTGGTTAGAACGTGAGTTGCCACTGAGATTTAAGTAAAAAATTAACTATATGGCAGAGAGATAAAAAAAATGATAGATGGAGGGTAAATAGAGGAATATAGCAGGTTGCAGAATAGGAGAGATAAAGACAGTTACGATTGCTAGTTACCTGTACGAACATGTGGGCGTATAGATTCACACTTAAAGTATTAGCCTACAGAACAGTGAAGCTTACAAAGAAGAAATACAATCTAATCCTTTTACAACAAACACTATATGCTTTTTTTAGTTTTGACTAACATTTTAATCCTGCTTGTATTCCACTATTTTTGGTAATTTTAATTTATTTTGTAACAGAAATCTGATTACATATTTTTGTATGCAACTGTAAGGCAATATTTTATTTGTATCGTGATTCCGTGAACTGGTTACATGTAGCCTGACTGCAGATCACACAGACTGTTGGCAGTATCAAAGAATATGCTGAGCCAGAAAGGGTTTTTTTTAAAGCTCGAGCCGCAGATATAACAGCATGAGTGGCTGCTCTGTAATCTCAGTATAGCATTATGAAACACTTCTCTCCACTGTTTTGGAAAGAATCCCCTTTTTGTGCGAGGAAAGAATGTTTTCAAGTGTGTACACAAATGAGAAAGTGTTTTGTACGGGCGCCTCAAACTTTGAATTTGTTTGTTGTTTTAAACCTGGCAGGCGGTGTAATTACAGGCAGTAAAACTCTGCTCTGGGCACAGCACTGTGATTAAACCTAGACAAATGAGTGCCTTTAACACACGACTGAGAATAGGAAAATAAAGGCACTTGAAGAAAAACTTAAAGAGGTTGTTTCTGCCTGCCAAAGCAAAAATAGGTGGTAGCAAGAAGAAGGAAAACTAAGACACACGCACATGTTAAATCACTTCAGTTCCTACCTGCTTAACCTTAAAGGTGGGGTAGGTAGTTTTGGAGAAACCAGTTCGAGTGCCCTAGAATTTGAAAATACACAACCGGAAAAAATCTGCCACTTCCTTACAGAGCCCCTCCTCCAACACACACAAACGCACACATTCATGACCAATGAGGGCACGAGATCAGTTTGTGCACAGATGGAAGGCTGACAGGCAGGTAGGCCATCCAGTTACTTTAGCCGGGCTGGCTCAGATGATTGGTCGTGCTTTTTACAGCGCCACGGCTTCCACAGATGACATTTTTTAATGGATTTTTTGTCAAAGCACTTCAGATATTCATTGCTATCGGGATGTTAAGAGCATTCCATGGAATATAACAAAAAGTGTATTTCGAGGTGGTTTCTCAAACGTACCTACCCCACCTTTAACCCATGTTACACCATACGGAAATTGTGGGTGTAATAAAAGGAGAAATATGAAAGCAGTAATACGGTGCACTTATGGTGTAATATGGGTGCAATGTAGAAAATACCAATCAATTAATGTTACACAATATAAATATGTGTTTGCCCAGTTAAGGGTTAAATATCTACATTTCTTAGTGGAATACTAACCAATGGGAGCAATGTAAGAAGGGTCATGAAATAATAAAAAAATGAATGTCTGACTAAACATTTGGTTGATAAAAAAGACAAGTAAGTGTTGGCTAAAGGAGGGTACAGGTTGTACTTCTACTACATTAAGTTATTTTCCATGTGTCTGTTTTCCACTGCATGTTGTAATGTCAACGCATGGTGTCTAGATTCATTCCTGCACTGCATTCATTACAGAAGTGGAAACTATTAAAGAAATAGAACTAAACAGGTAGTAATCCTGCAATGAAATAAGTCGCAATCAATTCAAAATAAGAGATACAGTAGCATAATAGTTGTTATACGCCTTCAAACTAAGGAGGTCAAAAGGCTAAGCCCATTTCAAAGGTCATTTTACACTCTACTCCCCCCCAGATCCATCAAAATCCTTCATAATCCTGACAGACCTGACAGAGTGCACGAACACTTCTGTCTAAATTACTTTGAACCTTCGGGGACAGGCACCCAGAAACAAATCCTGCAGTCCTGTGATGAAACCGCTCTAGAAAACGTCTTTGAGTATAAACAGAGTGTGTGAGGTAAAGATGTTAATCAGAACAGTGTGTGTGACACATATTCCCACTCCCCAGGCTCTGCTTTATCTCTCCCCAACTCCCAGCAGCTACTTCCTTTACAATTCAGTCAAGGAAACGTTCTTCCCTTCAGGCAAGGAGCAAAGTGTTTTATGAGTCAATTGTGCTCCTTCTTTCTCACGTTCTTATCTCTTCACTAACATCCTCACTTCCTCCCGTGCCCCCATCTTAACTCTTCATTCTACCTGCTGTTCTCTGTGACTAAACATCCTGCAGGATTTCTTCTCTTCCATTAAACCAAAACATGTTGGACCTTGACATTCCTGTCAAAGCTCCAGAGATGATAATAATATTCAAGCAACACCTGCCCTAGCATCTGGAAACACACAATTGTGTAATAAAGTGCATTACTCTCGTTTTTAAACCCACGGACAGAGGAATGCTTTCGGAGTTTAAATAGTCGTTGAAGAGCTGTGCTATTATTATCCACGGGCGGGCATGGGACAGGGAAGATGGGGCATTGGGGAAAGAAACGTTTTTTCAGTATCAACGTAACCCAGTGATAGTTGTTTGTACATATTTGGTTAAACTACAAACAAAAGCTGGCGTGTTCATCATGTTGCATCAATATTCTTTCTAATATTCCAGTTATCGCAACAACAAAAAAAACCTTCTCTACATAGTTGCTATTCACCTTTTGTAGCTTTGAACCTTTTTGTAGCTAGGGAGTCTTAGCTAGCTTCCTAAAAGTTGATAATGCTGGCGATGCTATGCAGAGTAACGGCACATGTGCTCTGACAGGAAGTACCAGGACTCAATAAGGCAAATGTGACAAGACGTTATGTTCGGTTTCAATATCTTAACCTTTCTCTCTTTTTAATATCCCTCTGTCCAGCCACGCCCACTCCAGTCCCTTGCAGTTCTCGGGACCTGACCAAATGGGACAAACTCTTCTCCATGCTGGAGAACAGTCAGATGAGGGAGAACATGATGCTGCAGTACGCAGACGACATCATCAAAGTGGAGATGGGGTCGCTGCGCGGGGAAATGCTCAGGTTGGTTTGGACAAAGGGATCAGAGGTGCGAGTTGTTACGCTCATTAATTCGTTTTTTTGATAGCCGCGCAAGTTAAGCTAATAAAATGATTTGACTCAGCAGAAATATGAACAGCTCAGGCATGGATCCGATTTCTAGCAGAGTACTCTATAATTATTCTGAATGTATCCTGTTTCTAGAAGAGTACTCGACAAGTATCCTGAATGTATCTGCTTTCTTTAAATCTCATTTAGAGATAAGATTTAGTGCATAATGAGCCTTGGTTACTGAGAATGATACCTTCCAGAGGTTCACACTTGTTTCACTGGTTCTTCTGGTCAGGTTTGTAGCCCAGTATGGTGGTTCCTGTGGGGTTGCGGTTGAGACGGCAGGAAGAAGGATGGCCCTGCAGCTGGAGGGCCGCTTCAAAGAAACAATGGAGCGCTTCAAACCCAGAGATCAGACTTCTGCCAGGAATTCTGCCGGGACGTCCGACCACCTCGATGAGAGGCTGCAGCAGCTCCTCTCCGCAACGCTACTACAAGCTACCCGACTCGCCAAGATGGAGCACAGTTGCCTCAGGAACGGCCCACGAGCTGGGATGGGGATGGATGTTAAGACGGTATCCAAGCTCCCAGAGGCAGCAGGGAACCAGGAGCAACAGGTCCCATCCCGAGAGGGGGCTCTGGACGGCTTGCTGGCCGCGCTGCAGCAGACGAGGGAGGAACTGGGGGAGGTTCTGAGGTCATCGAGGCAAAGACAACTACCCGCAGGTGAGACATCCATCCTACAATCTGTGTGTCTGTCATTACCTCTACAACAAAACATTCCATCTTCATTTTTCTCGTCTGCTTTGACACATTCAGGTCAAGTTGCTTCTGAACGTCTAATCATGCAGCTTGTGTTATTTACAGCTTTTCCACTTATCCTGTCTGTCTCCAGGCATGTTGTCCACTCATATCCTTTTCCTTTCACTTACTGACATTAGTCTGCGTTGATACAGTCAAGTCAAAAGTAGAGAGGATGGGATAGAGGGCAGGAATAGGATCAGCGCTATAATGTATTTCTGTTTGTTGAACAGTTTTTATACCCACATTTTGTTGAGTCATCACACAAGATAAAAAACAAATTGGGTCAAACCTTTGGCTCAGGCGGTCAGACGTCGTCCATCAATCTATAAGATTTGCCTTCAGCCTTTGTCTTTGATTTTCATCTTAGTATTAGACACTTAAGGATAATAATGCAAGACAATAAACGCATGGAAAGAAAATGAGAGAACAGACGTCTTGTTGGACTGACCGTAGGCACAAATATTCTCCGATTTTTAGATGGCTTTTCTTTGAGCAGAGCTACTACTCTGATATACTGTCCATCCAAACAACAAGTCATAATAATGTTAAGTGTCACTGAGTGAGGAACCACTCATGTCAGCCGTCTGAAGTATGCACACACCTTTACAGTCCGGAATGTGAATCTGGCCTACATACAGAGAGCAGAGGGAGGGGTACTCGTTAGCCTGTCGCTACAAAAACCAAAGCAAACTAGGAAAAGCAGAACCAGATGGAAACCATCATGAACACACACACACACACACACACACACACACACACACACACACACACACACACACACACACACACACACACACACACACACACACACACACACACACACACACACACACACACACACACACACACACACACACACACACACACACCACAGCATGTTCAGCATGTGCAGCATGTGCAGCATGTGCAGCACGTTCAACCTCTTTTTTTCCTGAGTGGCAGAAACCTGAGACAAATGTAACATCAATAATAAGGATCTAGAGACTGAGAGCAGAAGAGAAGGACCAGCAGAGGGAGAGAGAGATGAACGAGTACAAAGTAAATGACGAAGGTTAGGTTCCTCCTACAGAGCTCATAAATTCAAAATGCACAAACATTGGATTATGTAATGGCGGATAAATTACCCGGGAAGGACCCCTAAAAGGAATACACAAAATGCTTTGCAGTGTAATTCATGTACAGGGACCAGACAGAAAGAGAATGAAACAAAGCAGAACAAATCCATGAACCTGACCACCCACAGAGGGATGTGTGTGTGTGTGTGTGTGTGTGTGTGTGTGTGTGTGTGTGTGTGTGTGTGTGTGTGTGGGTTTTCGTGGGGGTAGGGAAAAAAACTCTGATTCATGATCTCATCACCTGAACTTCAGCTGAACTTCTGTATCCAAGATTGCCACCTTGTGTGTGTGCACCAAATGGCTTTACAAGCATTTCAAATCCATTTTGCGCAGAGACAGTCGTAAATATAATAGAGTGCTGCAGGAATGTTCTATAAATTATGTTTAAATGCAATTTCAAGCAACGTGGAATCATCTGACCACTGTTCTTACTGTTGATTCTAATTCAGTGACCCTATCTCTTCTTGTTGCTGTTTAGGCTGTGAGATGGCACTCCTCTTCCCCATGCGTTCCCGTCGAATCTACACCTCCGTGATTCCTGAAGTCCCTCTGTCCATCTCCTCCTTCACCATCTGCATGTGGGTGAAGCCGACCGCCGTCTCCAACAGAACCGTGCTCTTCTCCTACGGGAACCGCCGCAACCCTTATGAGATCCAGCTGCTGCTCGGCCAATCCTCCGCTCTCTTCACCATCGGAGGAGAGGCTCACCTGGTGGAGGCTCGGGGGGTGGTGAGTGGATCGGAGTGGATCCACCTGTGCGGGGCGTGGACCTCCCAGCAGGGCCTGGCGACGCTGTGGGCGGGCGGGAAAAAGGTGACCTCCACACCTGGGGTCGCTGAAGGACACGTTATACCCGACGGAGGCTCCCTGCAGCTGGGGCAGGAGAGGAACGGCTGCTGCCCCCTGACTCCCAGCGGCGGCAGCGGGGTGGCCGGGTTCGAAGAAGGGTTCGATCCCAAGCTGGCGTTCGCGGGGAAGATGACGGGAGTGAACATGTGGGACAGGCTGCTTTCAGAGGGGGAGATTACCCAGCTGGCTTTGCGGGAGGGCCAGGGCTGCGAGCAGAGGGGGAACGTGGTGGCGTGGGGGGCGACGGAGATGGTGCCACACGGAGGCGCTCAGTTCGTCAACTAACAGATTCACACTCCTCGTGAGGGATGAAAGGTCACAATTGTGAATATGAGCAACATCGTAATAAGCTTTAATGCTAAAACTCACCAGAGCATCTAACTGCTTATATCACCTCTGTCCCTTTAGTTACAAGTTTTGATTATGTTTTAGTTTTTTCATCTCAATTATCATAAATCTAATGCTGCGATGGACTTTACTGGACATGTTCAGATGAGAGAAAGCTAATTTAAAGAGGCCCTATTGTGTCTTAGGGGGTTTTCCCTTTCCTGTTGTGTGTTATATACGTTTGTGTGCATGTACATGGTCTGCAAAGGCTACAGTCCCAGGGTCTATCTCCCACCCCCCCCCTTCCTGGAACTACTCCATTGGACTTCTTTGTTTACTTCCAGAACATAGTGACATCACTATGTAACACTCACGCTTCTATTGGCTAGCGCTACAACACATTGTATGTGATGGGCTAAGGGGCGGGACATCTCTAAGCTGTTGACCAATCACAACAGAGCCAGCCAGCTAACCAATCAGAGCAGACTGGGCTCTGGTTTCAGACAGAGGGTGAAAAGAGGTGCTGCAGCACAGGCAGTATGAGAACAATAAAGAGCTTTTTGAACATTAAAACGTGTAAACATGTCACAGTAGAGGAACAAAATATAAATATGAACCGGAAAATTAGTATAACATATCCTCTTTAAGGGAAGTTTATTTTTGCAGAGTGACCTTTTGAACTAAGGCAACACACACACACACACACACACACACACACACACACACACACACACACACACACACACACACACACACACACACACACACACACACACACACACACACACACACACACACACTAGCCAACAAAAAGCTTAGACACATTTTATTGTGGAAGGCGATGTGCTGTATTTACCAAAGACTCAATTAGACTGCAAAAAAAACAAAGAGTGTTTTGTTAAAGCGGACTGGTTCTGAGCCAGTGAACGGAGTAATCAGCAGACAGGCGTGCAGGAGAGGAAATGAGGTGACACAGATTTACAAGAGATTATCTTGTAACTGTAGAGTACTGATGCATTCGCTCTCTTTCTATCTAGATGCATATAGAAGCTCAATAATCAATGCAAAACCTGCTAATATAAGAAACATATGTTTTCTATCCCCTTTATGATTAAAAGCAGATACTAATGTGTTAATGGTGTAGTACAAAATACCGATGTTACTGCTGTTCTCGCTTTCATCTCAAGCATGGAAATCAGCGACAGCTTCAAACAACAATAAATTAGGGACTTATTGTTTATTACATTTGTGCAAGTTTTTTCAAGCCCTTACATTTCCATGTTTACATTTATATGAGTTATATAATTCCTGTTCTACTTTTTTCAGTGGTTCTCATTTAATTTTAGGGTAATATATGTGTGTTTTTTGGCACCGCATAAAGCAATAAGAGTAAAACTGTAATATTTCTAATGTGAATTTGACTTTTTTGCTATTTGATCAAATAACTGAGGACAATGTTTACACTAATCTTTAAGTTATCTTGTATTATACTGTAAATCGTTTTCTTTTATGTTTCTGTGTTATTCTTGTGAAAAGGTGAATGTATTTTTGTACATAAATATATTTTGTATAACATGACTGGATGAATGGAGAGTGAGGAGTGAATAAACAAGTTATAATATAATCTCTTGCTTGTAAGCAGTGTTTTTTTTTTATTTCAAAGTCATTCAAAAGTTATTCAAATGCAATAAACCTGCAACTGTTTCTGAATTAAATAAGGGCCAACGTTTAAACTCCAGTCATAAAGATTCTTTACATAAGCAAAGAAATGAATCAAATCAACATTCCCCCAAAAAACAGGTTTTGGGGGTCAAATCACTGAAACATTGAAATAATGTAGCAGGAAACAATTCTAATTATCTTAAAGAGGCCCTTTTATGCTTTTGTTCCTCTCTGTCCTATAGGGGTGAGCAGATCATTGCAGCATTACCCATAATCCCCTCTGTTTCAGCCCTGTTTCCAAAGTGCTGATTCTCTGTCTGTTACTTTAGATGAACATAAGGAGCCCCTACCCACGCCCCTCACAGAGATTTAGTTTCAAAGAACTCAATGGTGCTCTAAGAGGAGATTCAGGTGATAAGGTGGGGGTGGGGGGGGTTTCCTTGGTTGGTGATTGGCTAACGGTTACACAAGACAAAACATCGTTATGACATCATAAAGTGGCCAAAATCTGATCAGCTCATTTTCAGACAGGTTTTTTTATATAAATGGATCAAGACAAAAAGATTGAGAATCTTTTTTCCTAAACATTTCAGAATCTTTTTACACAGAGGGGACACATGTTGATGTAGAAAAGATATGAAAAGGTGGATTTTGCATAATAGGTGATCATCTTTGGCTTCTCTAGCAAAATATGTCCTCTTTAAGAAACCTTGTTTGAATAACACAGATTATGATGTAAATTCAAGACATAGATCCTGTTCATGGAATCTCCCAAAACCATCTCACTGAAAATATATCTGAAAGAGCAGATACTAAGCATGTAAGTTGATTTTGGGCTAACACATGCTTTACAGTTTCCTGAAACCCATCCAGCTATATGAAATGTAACATGTTTCACCTGCAGCTCTGCAGAGTCCCCCTTTCACACTGACTTCCATCAAACCCACCCTCCCTGAAGTCTAATCACTCTGCCTGGTCCTAACCTTACAAGCCAGAGTACAGTAACTACACATGTTACA
>NW_011357955.1:7918-10306 GCF_000735185.1 Notothenia coriiceps | reverse complement strand
CTTGGTTGAAACCAGTGGAGGGAACGTGTTTGAAGCCCGCTGCACCTTTTGCAAAATAAATTAGCGTTTGTTTTGTTAATGGAGCGTTAGCTAGTGGAGCGTTAGCTAGTGCAGCAGCTCCCGCAACAACACCGGGGGACCTCCAGGCGACGTTTGGGTCTACGTCAACCCTAAAAGCGGAGGTGCTGTAGACGCTAAATACCGTAGCTAAACACCAATCATACAACAGCAACGATGAAATAGTGTAGCCAATTTAATTTAAGGGGTAATTTCTCAAAATGTTCCCCGTGTGGTTTATTCACCATTACAATAGCCCCACCTAAAATAATTTCCACCAGCCGCCACTGCCCCTTTGGCACATGGCATTGAGAATATTAGGAATGATTGTGTCAATAGCTGGTTCCTCTCCAAGTCTTTCATGAGGCACTGAATTAGAACGGCTGAACGGAAAATGATGTTCTGACACTTGCTTTAGGCCACAACATCTTGTGATAATGAATATATCATGCAATCAATTGGGAACACATTGCAAGTTAATCAAGCACAAAGTCGTTTCTGTTCATTTTCTCACACAGAAATGCTTATGAGCTTTCCGACGATTTTCATTTGTGCCTGTTTCTACAAGAATAAAGGTTATTGAGAGCAGCACAAGAGGTGACATAAAGCCGAAACAATGAGCTGGGAGACGCTAAAATGCCCAAAAGCAGATGGGGGACTACAGAGTTGTGTGATAAGTATTTCCAACAAGGAGGTAACTTTAAAATGTCTGCTGGGATAACAGGAAAACTACTTTTTGTGAATCTTGCTGGAAGAGTTTAGCAGAGTAGACAAACCCATAACATTTTGAAGCAGATCATCACACAAATAGCTTTTACTGACACCGTTTACATTATTTGTTTGCTGGTATAAAGACATCATATTAATTAGGGCAGCCCAGTTAATATAAGATAAGATAAGAAGTACTTTATTGATCCCAATTAGAGAAATGTTTGCGTTGCAGCAGCATAAAAACACAAGGCATTGTACAATAAAACTGTAAAGACTAGAAATAAACAAACGTTCCAAAATGTAAACATCATAGCATTAAAATAAAAGTAGAACATAAGCATGTTCTTACAAATGTACAGTAACACAATTAATGCTGTCAAAATTATCGCGTTAACGGCGGTAATTCATTTTTGAATTAATTGCGTTAAAATATTTAACGCATGTGCAGAATGGCCCGCCCCATACATCCCACCAGTGGCAGCGCTGGGGTAGGCTACAGCCATACCAAGAAATGGCTGATTAAAAATTGTAATCGTTTGACAGCCCTAAACACAATATAAAGCAGGATATTATATATACATAAGATTATATAGAATTATATAAATATATATCTTGCTTGTGTTGTCAGAGTTGATGTTGTGATATGTTCAGAAAACCACGCGTGAACACAACCTTTTGTGTAAACATGTGAGCATCAGTAAAGTATTGAGTTTAGATCACACACGTCTTCTCAGAGTCCAACACATCACCGTGGATTATTGATTAAAACATCATATCTGTTCCCTCATTGTAACGCTGACAACTGCTGGAAGGCCTTCTGTGTAAACGTGTGATTGTGTCAGAGCTTTTCTTCCGTACAAGAGGACTCTAATGGTGCTTTGTGAAAGGTGGGTGAGATATCATAACTTATACATTGTTCTGGACTTTCGATATCAAGGGCATCACACATTGTGGGTTTTGTATCTCTTACATTTGTGTTTGTCACTAATCTCAAACAATAGAGATAAGAATTTAACTTAACCTGTTTTTTGGGGGCTTTTCCCTCTCCTCTAGTGTGTTGTATAGGTTTTTAGTGCATGTAAATGGTCTGCAAAGGCTAACATCCCATAATAAAATCACTATGTAACACTCACGCTTCAATTGGCTAGCGCTCCAACACATTGTACGTGGTAGGCTAAGGGGTGGGACATCTCTAAGCGGTCGAAGAATCACAACAGAGCCGGCCAGCTAACCAATCAGAGCAGACTGGGCTCTGGTTTCAGACAGAGGGTGAAAAGATGTGCTGCAGCACAGACAGTATGATTATTAAAGCATGGAGACATGTAGAGACACTACATACTGATATACACCTGAACATCAGCAGGAGAGGACTCTTTAAAGTAGAGACACTACATACTGATACACACCTGAACATCAGCAGGAGGGGACTCTTTAAAGTAGAGACACTACATACTGATATACACCTGAACATCAGCAGGAGAGGACTCTTTAAAGTAGAGACACTACATACTGATATACACCTGAACATCAGCAGGAGAGGACTCTTTAAAGTAGAGACACTACATACTGATATACACCTGAACATCAGCAGGAGAGGACTCTTTAAAGTAGAGACACTAC
>NW_011357955.1:5000-7764 GCF_000735185.1 Notothenia coriiceps | reverse complement strand
CTGCTCTTTGCTCATTTCCACAAATAACCTGATTTGGTTTTTGTTCATATTTTCATGTGAAGGGTTATTGCTTTGATTGTGTGTTCAGTGTTAACATCTTTCATTTTGTAACTGTTCAATTACTATGAAATTAATTAAAACTATTATTTTCTGCGTGTGTTTGGAGAGTAGAAGTAAAACTGGATCTTTCCAGTTGTGTTCCGCTCTTCAACCATGTACTTACCTTGGACTAACACTTGCTAACTTGCGTACATTATATATATATTTATCATATAGATAATTATCACATCTGTATATTTACTGTTACTAACCTTTGTTTTATTTCTCATGGTTTTTCTCTCTGTGTACGATACGATACGTTATCCTTTATTGTCCCCGTAAGGAAAGCTGTTCTGGACACATGTACATATAACATAGTAAACATTAAGAGACATACATATCATCAGTCATACACCGTTTGAACAAACACAATACACAGACGCACATACTGACAATGGCGACCTATTGCACAACCCTCATGGCCAACATTTAAAAAGTGCATTTCATTACATTTCACTACATTTCATTTCATGTGAATGTTAAGAAGCTTGATCGACATAGGTAGGAATGAGTGCTTATAGCGGTTCAGCCTGGTCTTGGGAACCCTGAATCTTCTACCATAAGGTAGGAGCTGGAATTCTGGGTGGAGTATGTGGGTGGGATCAGACACCATTGTTTGTGCCTGTCTGATAATGGACTGCTCGTATATGTTTTGGAGAGATGGGTGTTTTTTAACCCCCATAATTTTCATAGCAATCTGTACCAGGCGAGCGATCTGTGACTTTGACTGCACTGTCAAGTTACCGTACCAGGCAGTAATGCCATATGATGCTCTCCAACACTACATGATAGAAAAGTAACATGAACTTCTGGTCAACTCCGAAAGCCCGGAGTCGACGCAGAAAGTACAACCGCTTTTGAAGTCTAGAGCACAGACCTTGAACATGCGCCTTCCAGCTGTGTGTGCTCTTCGCTGTCCTCTCCCGTGTTTCCTTGTCTCGTAGTGCTGTTGCTGCTCTGCCTTCTGAATATCCCTACGGGGATCAATGAAGGGTTACCTTATCTCAGAAATTACACATTAGATCAGGAAAAAATAAATGATGTGTTGTATTTGTTGTTTTTTACTACTACTGAAGGAACTGGTCTTCTAACTTGGTAAACATTGGCTTGATTAATATTTTAGCAGAGGTTAGCAAAAGTAATTGACCACTAGCCAAAGACTTTTGCCGGATGTCAGCATCTGACTGCTCCTCCAGTTTAGAATATCTAATCACAGAAACAGTATGTTTTCAACTTCTGGACAACTTCAGAGGAATTGTTGTTGTTATGCTGACAGATTATTTGGCGTTTAAATATTATATATTTTAAGAGATTATGGATAAAAAGCATCAGTACCCTGTGTGATATTTATTCTATGTGGCTCAGAGCAGCAGAGTTGCTGTGCAGCTGTTGAAATAATGGAGAAGAATTGGACAATATTTCTTATTAAGCTTTTCCACAGTTTTACATTTTTAAAGGTATCAAATGTTTCTTCTTCAGGGTCATTAAATGATCAGGTGAGGAATGAGAGGCAGACTTCTACATAAACAGAATTAGCATTAGATATGCGATCTCCCTCTCCCCCAGCTCCCCACGACCTGCAGGCCGCGGAGAGCTTAAAAGCTGCTATTTTACAGTTTGTTATGCTATTTCGGACCACACACATACACCATCATTGTATCACAAACACACACACACACACACACACACACACACACACACACACACACACACACACACGGCCGTGAATTGTGACCTGTCTGGGGAGTTGGTGAAATAACCCGACTGCAGGAGTCATAAATCTGGCTGAAATTGGTCTTATACGCGGCCAAATAAAGCATCCGAGTGCCGAGCGACTTCACATTACAATTTCTGCTCAGCCTGGCCTGGAGAGGGGGAGCAGAAGAAAGAAGAAGCAGACAAACATGTTACATATAATTTGGGATATGCATTATACATGCTGTGTGAGCAAGAAATCATGTCACACAGGAGCACAAGGCGTGTACCGAGACACACTGGCAGGAAATATAAAGTCACACACAAGCGAAACAATAGCGAGCGGGTTAATCATTTACCTAACATTGCCCTTGAGATAGTGTAAAATCATTTACATGAGGCCTGGAACAAACCGAGCTGAATATGGAAACAGAAAGCCGGTGTCACTGTCATGCTCAAGTGAGTGTCATATAGTCATCAGCTTGTCATTGGCTCTCTGCCGTGCTATCAGATCCACTCGGAGGGAAGTGGAGTAGAGAGGGTGTGAGGAGACTTTCTCCAAACGGGGGGAATAATATTACACTGAGTCAAGTATTGTCCTCATTACATCAAAGGCTGTGTTCAGACGTGGTAACATCAACTTTGACAACATGAGCAGGATATATCCACTGCGTTGCACTAATCAATATGATGTCTCTATATTAGCAAACAAGTAATGTTAAAGGCACTATTTATTTCCCTCAAAATCCACAGCAGGAGGCACGTAGCTCTCTCTCTCTCTGTCTCTCTCTCTCTCTCTCTCTCAATTCAATTCAAAAGCTTTATCAGCACGACCATATTTACATACAGTATTGCCAAAGCTATGTATAAATCTATACAAAAATACACACAAATAAACACATAAACAGTTATAAACAAACTGCTAAGAACATGTATTATTTTTTTACAAGGAATACAGATTCATTTCATT
>NW_011357954.1:0-283 GCF_000735185.1 Notothenia coriiceps | reverse complement strand
AAAAAATTATTTATATATATTTTTTTTAAAACGTCTCAGGAGTAATGTGCAGTACCGGAGTCCACCAGAGAGGCAGCCGCTGCGGGACAGTAGCATGCGTACTGCGTAGCCTTCCCTGCCCTGAAGAAGAAGTGATCCTTCCTAGTGCCTGACGAGTTTTAAGCTAATAGCCTATAAAGTTATGAATATTAGAAAGTTATTTTCATTGAAGCAGGCACCACAAGCTGCAGCCTTTTGTCCGCTTTAAGGTATTATTAAGGTAGGGTTAATGTTACTCTCACAG
>NW_011357953.1:0-28065 GCF_000735185.1 Notothenia coriiceps | reverse complement strand
AAGGACTCATCACGTCTTTGGGAATCAAAGGCAGCAAAGCTGTCATGTGTAACCACCAAATCCGTCAAGAGCCTCGAACCTTGTGTGACAATACATTTTATTACACAGGGCGTTGCCCGTACATTTATGATTGGTCAAGACTAGCTGAAGAGATACCATGGTTTAGACTTGGTTCTCTTTGGCTGGTGCGCAGACTCAGATAGAGTCTCTTGGCAACACGATCCTCCAATCAGCATTCGGCCGGCCTGTGGAACTCCCCCCCTACTCTGGCACCATCATACGTAATTTGTTTTCTCTAACGTTTCTTCAGATATAGTGGGAAACCATAATGTTGCTTCCTAGCTTTGCTCCCATACAAAGTGAAGGCCGGTGCGATGTGCTGTTCAGACTACCTCTTTGTGTTCTCTCAGTCTCTGCACTCGACCTTGCTACTTTCAATATTGCAAGCTAAACTTTCTTCTGACTATTCCCCTCGTTGGTATCTAACCCATCAGAACCTGGGATTAGTGATTGTGTCTATTTATTCTATAGTCATAGCAATCTCATGAGCACAATAAGCATATAATGTAATAATAAGAATCAGTCTTGTAATGTTATATAAAAATAGACTCCACAGGAGCATGCCCCCGGACCGCACTAGAGGAGGTGAGGACCCTCCTAGAGGAGGTGAGGTCCACTCCCCACTTGTAAAAATAGCAATTTAACCCTGCTTACACCTATATGCCGTGAGCTGATTATCGAGCCTTCATTGTAACAATCGCGGGTACACTGTGTGTGCGTGTGGGGAGTGTTGCAGTAGAAAATTCAACTGTAGCGCTGGTGCATTAATGGGAAACCCTTAATGTTTGAGCACCCTCTATGAAACGTCAAGCTACCCCACAGCACCCCCTAGAGAAAATCTCTGGCGCCGCTACTGGGTGAAACTGGTAGGTTTTCGCCTGTTTGTGGATTTTATATCCAGTTTACTTTGTTTTAACATTGCTATTGCTTTGTATGTTGGGGGTGGGAGATTCATGTGATTGGTTGTTGGTCACGTTGCTCGCAAAAAATCCCCAAGCTTCAGATACGCCCACCACCAAGCGTCAACGCACGCCGCTGTGTGGACGGTAGTAGTCATATTTCGTGAAACCTTTGAAGAGTACTGTCACACCGGTGTGATCATTCTATAATACACCATAAGCCCGGGGGAGAGATGTTAACGCTGACGCTACATTAGCACAGGAGATCTGTTCTACTTCATGCTATCTGCACAAATGGTTGATATTAAACATTAAAAAGCTCAGGCAGGCAGCTTTGCATGACATTCTTCTGGACGTGTTTCATTGTGGTGATCACTTTTTTGACAAGACAGTAGTGATGGCCATCTTGGTAACGTGTGTTGTTGTGAGAGTCTGTGAGACCAGAGATGTAGTTCATTAAGCGTTTCACACAGAAAAATGTGTTACTTCACAGTTTTACGACACATTTTAATTGTTTTGACTTGCAAAATTATCTTTTAAATTGCCCAACATCATATGTGTAATTCATGGCACAATTCAAAAAGGATTGAAAGATAATCTTTCTCTCTCCATTGACTTCAATACATATCTTTTCCGAAATAAGGTCCCATGGAGCTCCCCCGGAAGGGGAGGGACTTCGCCACTCTATTGCTGCACCGATAGAGTAGGAGAGGATGGCCTGCCTGCAGTCCTGACCTCAACCCCATTGAACCCCATTTTGGGATCAGCTCGGGCGAGCTGTCCGTGCCAGAGTGACCAACACAACCACGTTGGCTGACTTGGGACAAATGAAGAATGGGATGCCATCCCACGGCAGAGTGTGAGAAGGCTGGTGACAGCATGAGGAGGAGAGGCTGTTGTGGCTGAGTTTGGTTCTTCCACACGCTACTGAGGCTGCTGGTTAAATGAATACATTGTTAATAAATCAATTGTTGCCAATATGTCATTATTTATCAGACTTCAATCATCCAATCCACCAAACAAAACCAAACTAGAGTCAGCAGCAAAAAAAGCTATTTGGCAGAGGAGATTTGTCACATTTTTCATGGGCGCACCCCACATACCCAGCTCTGCTGCTCATCCCACAAATGCATGTTCCTCACAAATGTGGCACCATTTGAAAGGTAAGAAAACAGGGTTTCCAACGGTATAAGATTTATTTCCAAGAAGCATTGTTACAACAAAGAAATAATCTACCAAACACACATTTCCTTACTTTTTGTGTAAAGTTTAGTTGCAATGCAAAAGTATATAATGATGTAAACAGACTTTCTAAAAAGAACACCAGCCATTTGACAACAATCTTTGGTATACTTTGTTCCTTCAGAAATGAAAGAACGTCTGCCTCAGCGTCATCTTGTCTCAGAGTTGCCAGTTCTGCTTCTTCTCCAATGGTGATGAACAAAATACCTGATGTTCAGTCTGGAGACTGCTCCATTGTAAAAATCCAAAAGAAAAAGAAGCCAAAAAGAAACACACAAAAAAAAAGCCCTGTTCCAATACCCGTCATGGACCAGACCACTATCTGCAACAGGACTGTTTCAGACAAGGTCTCAGCACAGCAGGCCACAACAGACAACTTATTAAAACAAAAAGAAGATTTTAAAGTAGATTTGGCATCATCCTGTAAAAAAAGCTTTGATGCACATGGTTTGGATCCAGAACATTGTATGGCAAATGGCAGAACTGAAAATGATGTGAGGTCAACCAATGAAAGACCAGTGTCTGAAAAAGATAGCAGTATTACGGGGGGACATGTGGTACCAAGCCCTGTAGTAAGTGTAGAGGTAAAGTGTGTGTCCATATCTAAGGTGGAAGTTGGTCCATTGTGTACAACAGGGTTTTCTATTCCTCATTCGCCGTCCACTATACAACCTAAAGTTCAGATTGAAGGAACAGTGGCAAGTATGATTAAATTACACTCAAGCTGCCCACAATATTCCAAGATTCCTGGCATGGCGTCTGTTCATCAGTCTCAAGTTATTACTTGGCCTGCTGATTGCAGGTCATTGTTTAAGGAGTTACCCATAAACATACTTCCTTCACCCCTTTCTTCAGATTATGTTAGTTCCTTTTATGGGGCTAGTACAGGGATTGCAAGTATGGTGGACTTAACTCCGACCTGCCCCAGGTCTGCAAGTATTCCTGGATTCCCATCTGCTTTAAAACGTGAGCCAAATATGACTTGCCTTTTACCTATATGTCCCAGAGTCTGCAGCATTCCAGGTTTAGCTGCTGCTGGATCAGCGACCAGATATGAAGATATGGTTTGGGACAGATGTTCTCTATGGAAGAAACCATTGCAGATAAAAGAAGCATTTATTTCGCAAATGTCATGTGTTCAGGAAAGATCTGTGGGTGATACTAAAGCCATGGTGACTATGTTGCCAACATGTTGTACTAGGGCCAGTGTTCCAGGGTTTCCATCTGCACGTCTGCAAAATGTTTCAAATACTCCAAATATGGTCAGTCTACTCCCAACATGCCCCAAGCAGTCAATGATTATAGGTATGCCAAGTAATCACAGATCTATTGTATATAATGATACATGGCATATTTTGAGGGAATGTATCTTAGACAGACCATTGAGCGGTTATATTGTTCTGGTTCAGGGAAAGTCATATGAGGATAAAGAACATTTTAATCATATGGTATATATGTTGCCCTCATGCCCGTCGAGAACTTGCCTTGTAGGTATGCCCACAGCACCCAAGAAGTTTTTACCAAGTATTGTTAACCTTGCACCTATATGCCCTAAACAGACACAAACTGTTGGTATGCCATCTAAAGATCAAAACAATTCTGAGAACAAAGATTGGCGTGCCATGAAACGGTTCATCAACAGAAAACCAGAGAAAATAACACCAACTTACATTGAGCAATGGATACCAAAAGAAATTCCTAATGATATGGTAGCTATATTGAGAAGCTGCCCACAAAAAGCCGACGTTGTTGGCTTACCCTCTGCTCCACGACAAAAACCCAGTATGGTTAACGTAATGCCTTCATGTCCCATACAAAGTAGGGTCCCTGGTTGGCCTTCAAAAACTGGACAAAAACTTGGTTTGTCCACATGCAATGAATGGTTTGCGGATAAAGGTTTACAGTGCGAGAATCCATTAATCAAAAAGGAAGTGCACATTCTGAATTCAGTTTTGTGTTTTGATAAGAACACTACTCAAAGTATGAGTGCAATGTTACCCTC
The DNA here is from genome assembly GCF_000735185.1 of Notothenia coriiceps. Taxonomy (NCBI): domain Eukaryota; kingdom Metazoa; phylum Chordata; class Actinopteri; order Perciformes; family Nototheniidae; genus Notothenia; species Notothenia coriiceps. The sequence continues at coordinate 23,862 of NW_011357953.1, read as the reverse complement.
TTGCCCTGAGAATGCTAGGGTCCTTGGGTTTCCCTCTGCTCTGACATTAGCAGATGGTACAACTATGGTGAATGTATTGCCTAGTTGTGCAAAGGAATCTAGAATTTCTGGAATGCCAAGCAGAGACACCAGCAAAAAATTAAGGTGGCCAATGGAAAGTAAGCCACTGCTACTCCCTAGGAAATTATCTGCAGTAATGTTAGATTTACAGGATGTTAATATGTTCTATTCTGATAGACATACACTCATAAATATGGTATCAATATTGCCCTCCTGCCCACAGACAGCCTGTTTACCAGGTTTTCCATCAATGCCATGTCAAGTGTTGGCAGATATACCAAATATGATAACTCTGCTACCTACTTATCCAAGACATTCTAGGGTTCGTGGAATACCCTCTCTACTCTACAGTGAGGCAGAATGGAGTGTAGACAAAAGCCCAATTTGGGAAAAACCATTAAGAAAGCCAGGTAGACTGTCAGTAATAAATGACCATAAAATGCATTTCAAAGAAAAGGCGTTGTTAAGAATTATGGTATCAATGTTGCCACCCTGTCCGAAACATTCATGTATACCTGGGATTCCCTCTAAGGCTTTAAAGAGACCAGGGAAAGTTGTGAGGGAAGAAGCTCCCAGTATGTTAAAATCCTTGGCCACTTTTCCAAAACACAGTAACATTTCAGGTCTACCTGCAAAGAATATTGCAAAGGACAATGGCTGGTATATGGATAAGGATGTAGTTTGGGAAAACACATTCAATAGAAGGATTGAAAATGTACCTGTCAAAGAAATGTCATATAGGGACAAATCAATAATGCTGAGTATGCTTCCATCATGTCCACAACAAGCCCTGAACCCTGGGTTTCCATCTGCTCCACGATCCAAAGCTGTTGATGACATTGTGGAAAAACATCCAGAAATGTTACAGTTGCAGTCATGTTGCCCACAACAGTCACATATCATTGGTTTCGCCTCAAGAGTTTCAATTATTTCTGATTCTAAAGTAGTGGGATGGCCAGTGGTGACAATTAAGACACCAGGGGATCTTTACACCACAGATAATTCTAACAAAGATATAATAATGGCAAGCGTTCCTCTTAAACGTCCTCTTACAAAAATGTCTCTCAGTTCTGGCCTCACAGCAGTTCCACCACCTGGTGTAAACCGGCTACCAAATATGATAAATATTGTGCCATCTTGCCAAAAGAAAGCTTCTGTTCTTGGGATACCATCAACACATGTGCATCATTCAGAACAGGGTTGGCCAGGAACTAAGATAAGTGTAAAGCAGAGGACAAACCTCATGAGTTGTAAGCTTTCACTGAAAGAACAGCAAAGAATGGAGATTGAGTCATCAACCTGTCCTATCAAGGCCATTGTTGAGGATTTACCAGCATCAAATTCAGAAATTCAAGTGCACCAGCAATCCTTCATAGTTAATGGGAGTAACATATTGTGGGATGATGCCAGTCCAACTAGATTAGATCTTGACACAAAGAAAACAAAATCGGATGTTTGCTCAACTTTGGAGGAACATAAAGATGAACGGGGCTTTTGGATACCGATTAAGGAACAAAAAGAAATAGCTGTTCTAGAAAAAGGGTGAGTGAGATGGAGATTTGAAGTTGGAGTTCTCTCTGTGATGTCAGCGGGTTAGTTTTTGAAACATTTGCCTTTTCAAACGTCTTTTTCAGAAATTTGCATTGCAGAATGTGGCACTCCACTCCTGACATGCCACTTATCTTGAGTGTTAGGAAGAGGTGGGTTGCCTTGGCTTGCACTGTGATGCAATGATGTGATGCATAATGCATGCCTCATCTCAACACAATATGACTGCAAAATGTGCATTTGTTGTGTGTCATACTTTGAGTAATTCTGTGGTTTATACCGTTTTTTCCTCTTGTTACTTGTATTGTTTCAGTCCCAGAGGTCAAAAGCATATTCAAGAAAAACAGATATTAATGTATGAAAAGGGCAAAGAAGTAGAAACTGCTGTAGTGAGCGTGAAGGGTAATGGTATCATACCCTTAGAAGAGTCAAATACTCTACATACAACTTTGCCGGTAGAGTCTTTGGACATCATTCCTAAACCTTATGACACTGTGGATCAAGGGTGTATTAGATATTCTGATAGAGGGTAACTGTGAGAGGCTAATACACAGCCTCTGCTCTTGCCAGTTTGATATAGGTGTATTGTTGTTTGTTGCATGGCTAATTGTTATAATGTCCACTGAAGTTGTAGCAGTAGTGCAAGTGGGCAACATGGTTTCACAAAAACTATAATGGCAGTAAAACAAAAGTGCAAGTTAGTTTATAAATCCATCCTTAAATAAATCGGAATAGAAGTCAGTTTTCAGCAAATCATGAATTATTAAAAACATTATTGATAGTTTTTTGTTATTTGAAGAGTTTTAAATGTTAAAAATTAAGATTTTCTACATAACTCGGGAGGTAAAAACTAAGTTATCCCAGAGATGTATAACAACATCCAACATCTTAATAAAAAAAAAAATTTCAACAGAAAGACAATAATGACTTTTAGGAACTATGCTTTTTGATATACTTTATTTGTTGATCAAGTCTAATGTTGAAGGAATGTTAACTCGGTACTAATGCTGGCTTTACTGCATTGGCTGTTAAATGTAGTAGTTTATTCAACACAAATGTGTGAAAACTGTGGCATGATGTTTTGTTTGCAGTGCAGCTTTTTTAGCTCAAGTGAACGGTTGTTTTAATACAGGCTGTTTGGAGTGAATATCATTTGTTAAAATTGCATGCTTGAGATTTGATTAGATTATTTGTCTTAAGAATGATGATGAGAAGTAATATACAGTTTTTTATCAGTCATTGCTATCATGTATGAAATAGATGTATCTTTCTAAATAATTCATTGAGGTACACTGTACCAGGCTTGGATTAAGTTGTGATAAATGTATGTAGAATTACAATATAGCTTATAGAAAGGCTCTATTATTTGGTATCTTTCAACAATACACTTTGACCTTTATTTTACCTTCTCTTCAGACATGAACACTTGGGTTCACTACAGCCATCATGCCCAATTGTTGCTGGGGCAGAAGAACCCCCATCCCGAACCAAAATAAATAATGCTGAACAGCGGTTACAAAGACATCCAACAAACATGACTATACTGTTGGAAGAGCTACCAAAGTCGACTGCAATAAAATGCTCTACAGACAAGATCATATTATGGGAGGAGCTACCAAAGGTGACTACAGATGTTTCTAGAAAAGCATCAGAGACTGAAATGAAAATGATAAAAGACATGGTCAGTGTCTCTTCAATGATGTTGTACACTGGTAATGAATTGAAGACACGTACAGAACCTGGGATTGCAGATCAATTAACAATTTGCCCAACAGCGAGCGGCATATTTGAATCCACAGCAACTGCTAAACAAACAGATCAAACCCAGCTGGAAAGGGAGTCTACTTTCGAGACGCCATCAAAGGATAAGGCAATGGGAGGAAAAACGTTTGCCTGTCCACCCACACAATGTGTGCCATCTTGCGTGAAGACTGAAACTGAATACAAACAGTCCACTTTCTCCGAAGTCTGTCCCAGTCTCACAAGAATTGCTGGCATGCCGTCTAAATTGCCTGTAAAAGAGAAACACTGGCTCCTCGATCCAAAGCCAATCTGGGAGAAACAATCAAAAATAAATGTAATATTCATGCCATATGCATCAAAGGATGATACAAAGGACACAAAGGAAATGGTCTTAATGCTACCCTCTTGTCCCAGAGAGGCCAAACATCCAGGGTTCCCATCTGCACCACAAAACAGTTCAAATATGGCGGATAGTTACCCTGGTAGTTCAAGTGTGTCCAGTAAAGCTGGTTTACCATCTATCAGTAACAGATCATTGGTATCTCAACAGGAACCACTTCTGCAAAAGAAAACTGACCTTGTTGTCGTACCAGCGTCAATAAAAGAAGAGAACATTGAACTAATGAGAGCTTTGTTACCAACCTGCCCAAAATATTCTTGCATACCAGTCATCCCTTCAATTCCACAACATACGATAGCACATTGCGGATCAGATATGATGAGCCTTTTCAGCTCTTGCCCCAAAACTTCTTGTATTGAATGTGTTCCATCATTAAAAGAACATATGAGCAAAAGCTGGTCTACAGATCACAAACCTTTAGTGGAAATATATTCAAAAATACATGTAGTCATGATTGAAGAGAGACCTTACCATGAAGACATGAGGGCCATGTCAGCTTTAGCTCCAACTTGTCCAAAAGAAGCTTGTATCCCTGGATTTCCTTCGGATCAGGAACCTACAGTAAGCTATAACAGATTTAGTAGGGTCAATCTCCTTCAATCTTGCCCAGCTACCTCAAGTATGGTGGGTTTTCCTTCGATGCAGAACACTGACAGCAAATATTGGAACACTGTTTATCAGCCATTATGTGAGAAGCAAATGAAACGGGAATCTGTATTACTACTGGGGGACGCTAACATGGACAAAGACATGAAAGGAGTTGTTTCTCTTGCACAAAGTTGCCCAAGAGAATCACTAATCCCGGGCTTTCCCTCTGTCCCCAAACCGAGGAAGATTGATGTTGTTGACATGACAAATATGGTCAGCCTTTCAAGCTCATGCTCACAAGCATCACAAATACCCGGATTTCCATCATCTCATACTTCAAAAGATTGGAAAGTGAGCAGGAAACCATTATTTGAACCACATTTGAAAGAAAAGCAGGTGTTGTTGATTGACAAATGTGTAGTTCAAAAGAAATCAATGAAAGCAATGGTTTCTCTTGTACCATCCTGTCCAAAAGAGGCACGTGCACCAGGATTTCCTTCTAATCCAAATTACAGAACTGTGTGTAGTGAACCAAATATTATCAGCATTTTTACATTGTGCTCACAAGCCTCCAAAATACCTGGATTTTCTTCAGTTAATGTGGATATGAGTGTAGGATGGGTAGCAGAAAAGGGGTCATTGCTGAAGAAGTTACCAAAGAAGAGGGTCATATTTGACACACCAAATGGCAGCAAAAAGATAATGAAGAATATGGTTTCCTGTGTACCATCCTGTCCTAAAGTGTCAAGTATCCCTGGTTTCCCATCTATTCCAAATCCAAAAAAGGTGTATTGTGGACTAAATGTAGTCAACCTCCTTCCCTTGTGCCCCTTGGTGTCTATCATACCTGGATTTCCATCAGTCGAAGATCACAAGGAAGAAGGATGGGGTGCCGAACTGGGTTCATTGATGCAAAGACCTCAAAAGAATATTCCGTTTCTGAATAACAGCTCACCAATTAATGTAGACAAATCCAAAAACATGTATGCTTTGGTTCCTTCTTGCCCAGTATCATCAAAGATTCCAGGCTTCCCATCCGTCTCTCAATACAATATGCTGAGTCTTGTACCTATTTGCAATAGTGTGTCCAATCTCCCTGGATTTGCATCCTTTGTAGGGGCCTCAATATTACAATGGCCTCCTAATCCACATGCATTGTGTGATAAGCCTATAAAGAGCACTGTTTTTGTGATACACAGTCCAAATCAAGATGTAGTAACTGCGAAGACGATGTTTGCCTTAGCACCATCTTGCCCAGAAGCACCCAGAATCCCTGGCTTCCCCTCGGCACCTCAAACTAAATCCAAGATTGAACCCAATATGATACGCTTTGTACCTAGCTGCTCTATTGCTTCAAGTCTCAAAGGGTTTGCGTCCATGACTACACACCCAAGCACAGGGTGGCTAAATGAAACAAAACCAATTTTGATAAAGCTTCGGGAGAAGAGGGCACCGATGATGATGTCACTTGCTGGACAGGATGAGCTAAATTGCTACAATATGAAGGGCATGGTGACATTAGTGACAACCTGCCCTAAAGAGGTCAGAGCATGTGGTTTCCCTTCTGCTCAAGTTGTGAACAGACCACCAAACATGGTCAGCTTATACACATCTGCACCATGTGTTTCATGTATCCCAGGATTTCCATCAGCGAGGAGGCTTAGTTCTGAATGTACAAATATACCATCTAAGACAACACACAGTAAGCCACTGTTTGAAAAGCAGCAGATTGAGAAGCATCTAGTCATTGCAAATCTTCAAGCCAAAGAAAAACATGAACAAGATGAACCAAAGTATATGGTAGCAATTGTCCCATCATGTCCGAATTTAACTCGAATCCCTGGGCTCCCCAGCATTTCCCAATTGAGTCCAACAGAGAAGGAAACATTGACTATTCCATTCCCTTGTTGTACAGAAAGGGTTACACCACATGAATTGCCTCATGTACAGTCAACTCAGTCGCACCTCAAGGACCCAATAACTCCTGGTGTTCCCTCTACATCTTTTAGCCTCCCCAGCACAGAACTTGCAAATGGTGAGACTTTCAGTGTGCATTTTCAGGTCACATTCTTTTTTCTTTATCCTATCTTGTTTAGTGTATTTGACTATGTTTGCTTTCATGACAGAGGAGAAATTCAAAGGCAGTGCAAAGCAAAGCATAGACCTATTTGTAGATCATGGGTAAGTAAAAGAGCCCAGTGCTCTTGCATTGTTTGCTGTGAAAGAGGTCAGTTTAGTGCTTGCCTAACATGGACTGTTTAGACCAATAAACCATTACTCTAGTGAATTAACAATACAGTGCATGGTAAATTCCTGTATTTCTGTGAAGTCTGTATTTCATTACATCTTTTATTGTTTTGCTTTCGTGACCTATCTGGATAATTCTTTAACATTCGATGTATCTGGGTCCTCAGCAAATCACACATAGAAAGAGGTGTTGCAGAGAAAGCCCAGACAAGGAAAAGAACATTGGACCCATCAGACCCAGCAGGAGTCTTGGATTGGGAAGTAGTGGAGGCAGAGGGAATAGTTACAGAAAAACAGACCAAATCCTTTTTGTCAGCAAAAGAGGAAGAGTCTTCAGGATTAGTAAATGTTATTGCGGGTGTTTTCCACAAAGGGTAAGTGTAGGAATGCTGTGAAATGAACTGTTTGCAGCATGCAACATAGTATGCATAAATCATTTTGTAACCCTACATTTCACGGCCCACTTGTCATACATTAAACTCATTCTATTTTTAAGTGCAGATTTCAAAGTTTTGGTTAATATTAATTTGGATACATTTGCATGGGAATTGATCCTACTTTCTCCGATACTTATTGTTTTATATAATTACCTACATGTAAATAGAAACTGTTGCTTTCACATGGTTCCAGGTTTCAATTACTTACTCCAATATCCATGTCTCACAGTTATGAAACAGTAGCATCCATTTTGGGGCCATCTGGCTCCGCTCTAGCTGAAGTGGAGCACCAACCGAAGGCTGTCTCTTCTATGGATCTGAAAGACAAGAGAGTGACCCCTTCAGATGAGTCTTCAAAGCATTTTGTGGACAACACTACTGCCATACAAAAGATAGAGGGCCAGTTTCAAGACGTTCCCCCCCAACATAACACCGAATATCTCACAAGTGCTGAGCCTTACATGTTGGACTCTCCATCACCTACCAGCGAAAGTGATGACGGGATTTCGGTTTGTTTAAACATGAAGAAATGGCCACCACTGACTGAGGCAGATATCTCTAAAATATCAGAGGAAGATGGTGAGCAAGTACAAGAGGCATTTCTTGATCATACAAAGGAGAGATCACTCACAGGGCACGACTCTGATCAAACACCTGTAGACGATGGAAGTTTGTTAGCAAGGCACCAGACTGAGACAGAACAGGATGAGGTTAGGACAGTGTCAACTTTTCCACAGCTGGATAAAGGGTGAGTGCTGGGGGACAATGACCCATTTAAGTGTTTGGTTGCACGGTGTGGTAGTTTACATTTTCTGCATTTTCTGCATAACATTGTCTCTTGTTCTGCTTATGAGCACTTACTCCTTCGGAAATCGTAATGGACAGCTATTTGTGATGGCAATAAAGATTGGCAATGTGACGTAGAATTGTAATTTTGCCTTTTTTGTTGCGTTGTACGTAGATGTGGTCTTTATGTCCTTTATGTGCTGCTTTGTATTTTCAATGAGGTATGCATATACACAAGTAAAGCTGAGTATTTACAATGAAAGACAGTTTTTCGCTTTGCAATGCGTAATAAGATTAGGATGCTGTCTTTCTGGTTTGGTTTGGATTATTTGGTTGGAAATGAGGTGCACCGTACAACTATGACAAAATAAAAAACAGCACTTTTTTAAGCTTCTCCTTTCTTTTCTTTAAGACCTCAACAAACACATATGGAAGGAGTTTCTGCCACTTCCCAGCAGCCTACATCAAATGAGTCACTGACAGGTACAAATGTTCACAAGGAGATGCCCATGGACAAGCCTGCAGGTTTTCAGGACATAAGTCCAATTGGACCACAAGCTGACTTTGCTGTCCCTCAGCGAGGCAGAAAGCCAAAGAGAAAAGTTCCAGACCCTCAGAAGAAAATGTTTGATCAGAAAGACAAAACAGTACCAGTACGACCTCTCCGACGGAAGGATAGTTTGACACCAGACCGCAAACATAAAACTGACAGTTTGACAGTCAAGCCCCTACCTGAGGTTGTTCCAGTCCAGTCTGAAGGAAGAAATGCTGCTGATGAGATACAACCTGCAACTGATCCATGTTGCAACCTCAACAAACAAGACACAAGCACTGCTCTTGATGTACCTCAGAATGCTCATGTTCAAGATGAACCAAACACAGGGGACTATAGGCAGAAAGAAGAAACAAAATCAGTTCAATCTATTGTTGTTGTTGCACCTCCTCGTGTGAAAAGAAGAGATAGCAGTTTGCCACCTGTAAAGCCTCCGAGGAGAAAAGGAAGTGTCACTAGAGACTCATCTGTTCGAAAAACTAATGACCAACAACATTTGAAAGCCCAAGTCAGTTGTTCTTTGAACACTACGGGTCCAGTTTCTTCTCAACCTTGTGAGAGTAGCTCTGGCGCTCCATGTACTGGAGAAGATTCTGTTGGGAGTGCCTCTCTCCAGACAGACGCAGAACTGGTCGGCTCAAAGCAAACCTCTTCTACCCCAGGATCGCCCAAGAAAGACAGTAATGCAACTGTCCAGGCCTCTTTTCCAAAGGAAATTGAGAGCATCACACCAAAGCAAGAGCCAGATACATTTTGTGCTAAGCAAACTGCTTATCTCTCCATTATCAAAAAGATACGTCTTCCAAAACGCAACAAGAAATTGACCTCAAGCAAATCTGGGAAAATTGAAACTGACGAGATGTCTGTAAAACCCGTCCAGATCGAAAACGCAATAGAAGAAATAAAGCAGACAAACAATGCTGGTGACGCATCTGTTGATAAAAGCAACACCACATATTGTCAGAAATCACAGGATGCATCAGAGATAGCAGAATCAGAAATGGGCAAACAAACAACCCTTCAAACCGTTACAGCTATGGCAAGCACGTCTACAGTTTCTCATGTTGAAGATGCAGAAAGGGAAGGGTGTCCTTCATCCCTTTCCTCAACAACTAAAGAATGGTCAATGGTGCAACACAGCAAAGGCGTCCCCTCTCCTCTGGGTGATAAACCTTCTACATCTACTGAAGAAGATGCTCCTGTAAAGTTGAGGAGAAGCAGGTTGATCATTGAAAGCATTGTTCAAGTAGAGGATGGTCATATTTCTGAGAAACCATCAGGAGCTTCAAGCTTGCCCGTACCGAAACCACGAGTAAAGAAACGTCTTAGTGGTTCCTTTCCAGATGACATTACAATCTCTGGTTCATCACCTTCCTGCCAGGAAGACAAAGTAACCGACAACACTTGTCTTGGATCAGTCCAACAGAATAAACAGTCAAGCTTGCCTGTGCCGTTGCCACGGGCCAAGAAACGTCTAAGTGCAACTTATTCAGATAGCCCACCACCTGTAGACAATGCATTCCCCATAGAAATGGAATTATCTCAGATAAACCTTGAGGATACATCTGCCACTAGCAAGGAAACAAAGGGAGACTCAACATCATTGGATTCAAGTGTGATCTCTGAAGTCCCGGTCCAAGGAGAAGATGGTGCTGCAGTGTCAGAGTTGGAACAGGGAATGCTAGAAGCAATGGGAGAAGAGGACTTTACTCTGGTAAACTCTGTTGAAGATACTGAGAAGGCTTTGGATGAAATCATTAAAGGATGGACCTTTACAGAAAAACCTATTTCAACACGTGACTCAGAGAATGCTGCAAAGTTGGGGTCTGAGCAGGCGGACATTGAAAAGGTCCTGGGAGGAGAGGTCGATATGTCCCTTGCTTCCACTGTTGCATCTTCTCAGGATGACTGGCTGCATGTAGCCAATGATAAAGACAATGATAAAGACAATGATAAAGACAGTGAACTAACGGAAATAAACTCAAGGAAGGAAATGAGGGACGAAGAGTTGGACTTTGGCTTTGAGTCTGTAGATGTAGACACTGGTTGTTTACAGGAGGAAAGGTAAGATTAGTCGGTCCACATTTATTTGTGGGGTGGGGGTGTAATCATATCTCACTAACGCTGCACAATAGAAATTCTCATTTCCATTCATTTTTTCGAATGATCTAATATGGTATTTTTAAAAGGCTTCAATTGTGAAAATCATCAATAAGCAGTGTTTTGCTTTTCATCAAATTAATTATCAAATATTAGTTGAACTTATCTCTTGCTTTGCTTTGTTTTTGTGTGTCTTTCCAGGAAAAGAGAGAAGTCAGCTGCTGCCATCCATCGAGGGGGTGAGCCAACGACACCTCAGAAAATACCTGCAGATGGGGCTGCCTCTATGGAAGTAAGTTGCACTTATCAATAAATATATATTTTTAAGATTGATCAGAAACTGTGTATAAGAATATATCACCTGACAATTATCCCTAACTTTGCAATTCCCTTCATCTTAAAGAAGATCATTAGCCTCTTTGCGTTTTTTGTTTTGGTTTAATTACCTGCAAACTCTATTGCAATCAACCTAATTACCAGCAGCAGAACATGTTGATGAACCTACTATCTACGTTCCCAGCACCAAACAGCAGGCAGACACAGTTAGTGACTTGGCTTACTGTGGTAGACACATTACCATTGTTACATTGTGTTGGGCTATAGACAGAATAAATAACTTGCATTTGGCAAGTGTCTTTGTCTCCAAAGTGACAAACACACCATTATGTAATAGTCTTTATTCAGTCACAGGCTCTAGCTCACTTAATAGTTTGGGGATTATTTGGTCTTAAATGTAATTAACATTTCAATAATTCACAATAATTGTCATTTTGTGTGTTCTAGGGCTTTTCGCCCAGTCCCAGCTTAGTAACATCCAGTCAGTCTCTACTTGACTGGTGTCAGGAAGTCACACAGGGTCACAAGGGATTGAAGATCACCAACTTCAGCACCTCCTGGAGAAACGGCCTCGCGTTTTGTGCCATCTTACATCACTTCCAACCAGAAAAGATGTAAGAAACATTTGAAAATACTCGGTCCAAAGGTAAAGATTTGATTTTAATCTTCTAAATTCACCATTTATTTTGTCTTTCTTTGTGTAGTAATTATGAAATGCTGGACCCCTATGACATCAAGATCAACAACAAAAAGGTGAACTGTTAAATACATTTCTAACACAACCTTACAGTAATGTCTTTGCATGTGGTAATTCCTAATCTGATCTATTTTTCTCCATTTGGCAGGCTTTTCATGGCTTTGCAGAACTAGGCATATCGAGGCTAATGGAGCCTTCGGACATGGTCATGCTAGCAGTGCCTGACCGCCTCATTGTCATGACCTACCTCAACCAGATCCGCACCCATTTCACGGGCCAGCAGCTCAGTGTGCTCCACATAGAAAGGGACAGCAGCGAGTCCAGCTATGCAGTAGCAGGGGACAGGGATGTTCAAGAGGACCCAGAGGCCACCGCTCGCTACTGCGCCCAGAGGCTACAGGAGGGGGGCAAAAGTCTGGAGACCAATGGGACTGCAGCTGCAGCAGAGTCGGACAGTAACACCGGGGAGGTCCTTCCACCTCCCAGAACCAAACGGGTTGCTGGAGCAGGTGGGGCTAAGTTACCAGTGGCCCCACCAAGGACTCACTTCCTGTCCAAGACTGGTTTCTCTCATGTCAAAGACGCTGATCTGGTCAAGAAGCGTAGGTCACAGCGAAGGAGTGGGTCATTAGAAGAAGGAGACATATCAGTGGTATTGTACCTACTCGTTTATCCCTTTTTATTCTTATCATTACATTTTTCTCTTTTACTTATCTGTAATATATAACTTTTTGTGTCTGCAGGTTGTTGAGGGGCAAGAAGACAGTATAATCAGTCGGAGGAAGTCGGACACTGGTTAGTCCAATTCAAGAACAACTGTCATATATCCATCTTGTTATTTATGTTAAAGATTCTTCTGGTGGTGTTCCCTTTCCGGTTTTGGACATCAAAGCATGTAAACATGTCACAGTAGAGGCACAAAATACAAATATCAACTTTTTTTTAAATAGTATTTGGACGTGTCAATTTGTGACGTATTTCCATTGTTTAATTCAAAGTTGTTCAGCATTGATTCATCCTTACAGTAAGGTTCTTTTCATGCATTCAATGCATTTCTAATTAAAATGCAATCACTTTGTTGCATATCTACTCTTATCCAATACATCTTGTGATCATCTTACAGAGAGAACAGAGGCTGTGTTTGAACCAGAAGGCCAGGTCAGTACGGTTTGTTTCATTGTAGGGTTATATATCTAGAACTGACTCCAAGTGTATGTAGGTCATTGTGTTTTGGTGTGTGTGTGTGTGTGTGTGTGTGTGTGTGTGTGTGTGTGTGTGTGTGTGTGTGTGTGTGTGTGTGTGTGTGTGTGTGTGTGTGTGTGTGTGTGTGTGTGTTTTAACACATCCAGGACCCCAGCCAGTATGTGCTGAGTCAGATGGAGGCCCTGGAAGCGGAGCAAAATCATATTGATAACAGAGCGGGTGTGGTCGAGAGGAAACTCAGACAACTGCTAGAAACAGGTAGGATAATCGTAAAGTATTTTATAGCTACACATGTGTGCACCATATATGACATGCATTACGAGTTATGGATTATCAAGTCATATTTATGGAAATGAAATACGCATTGTACTTATTTATAGGAAGAAATTGTTTTCAAAGAATAACGTGTCATTTGAAGGCCCAATTACTACAGGATATTGTGCATGTCACCAAATGTTCACATTTTCCCGTATTACAATAGTAAAAGCCAACATTTACAAAAATAAATGATACATTTTGATGTTAGCAGTTCTGATCGTACTACTGCATTAACCTAATTAGAAAGTAGTAGTAGAAGGGCTATAAATGACAGAGTTGTAATGTCATTTCTCCTGCAGGCAGTGACAAGTTGGAGGAGGAGAGGTTGATTCAGGAATGGTTCATGCTTGTCAACAAGAAGAACGCTTTAATCAGGAGGCAGGACCATCTGCAGCTGCTGTAAGATTCCACACACCGCTGGAAATATGTGTAGTATACTATTCAATGTACAGTACATATACATCTCATTGCATGGTCCATTAGTACCAGTTGTGGCGCTTCTGATAAATTCGTTTTTTCTTGTCATGCATGTTGTAATGCATCTCTTTTGATTGACAGGCTGGAGGAACAGGATTTAGAAAGAAAGTTTGAGCTGTTAAACAAAGAGTTGAGGGACATGATGGCGATGGAAGGTAAGACTTTAATGCTTAACGTACATTGCCTTAACAACATGCTGGAAAAAAGTGAATTTATTTATCAAATGTGGATAGAGAATTTCTTGCAAGAAAGTCCAGTCAGTCACACAGAGAGCATACAGTCTGCAGAGTGAAAGATGAAGAGTAGAGTTTGGGTTGCATGTTCAAACACAGATAGAGGAGAAAGGGAGGGGGGAAGCTTGGGGATAATGAAAGGGGAAGTTAGGGAGTTAGGGAGGCCATGTCAGGATGCTCTCAGTTCACCTGAGGTGAAGGTCATACTGTTGGTGCACATAGAGTGAAACTAACAACACTGCAACACATCTTCTTAATAAGGAATTGTCCCAAGTTTAGCAAAGAAGTGTGAGAAGTAGCAAATATAGATTAACATTAGCAAATAAGAATCACACAATGATATTATTAAAGTAAGTAAGTGAGTATAATATGTTTCGATTACAATGCTCATACTGTAGCCGTGTGCTCTTCTTGACTTTCTGTCTCATTCCATGGAATTCAAATGCAAAGTCTCTATAATCATTTAGGAAGTGCTTGAAATATGTGTGACTGCTTCTCTTTCGTTATTTCTAAAACCTCCTGCCTTGACAATGCCAACATACTCTATATAACTTCTTCTTTTAACAATGGATAAAGTTGATGGGCAGCTTTCTGGGGATTGGAGCGTTTCCCCCAGAATGTATAAAATGGGGTTCAACTTAGCACTAAAAATCATAAGAGCTTGTTAATTGAATGATTTCAAACTGACCAAAGTTGGCCAAAACAAAGTTACTTTTAATTAGTATATGCACTAGTATATGTACAATGCAGTCTCATCCATAGATCCATTTGGCTGCTAATAGCTAATACTTCACAGGGAACCTTAAACATTATTTTTAAGACGTTCCCTGATTCCCTGAGAGGCCAAAATAAATGTTCTTGAAGAACAGATTACACCTTTTTTTTTGTTTAAACAGGTGGGGCAATACTGAACTAGATGCAGTAACACTTTTGACAGGATTCTTTTTAAAGCAAATACAGGTGTAAAATGTATAGGCCTATGTATATTTTGAAGTGTATGTTGTTGTAATACTCATTCCGACCACAAGAGGCTGAGTGCACCTCTACCCCACGTTGTACATAGATAAAAACATTCATATGTTAATAATATAAGTTTTAGGGCGTCTGTGTGTTTAAGTGCAAACTAGTTATTTTCCCCCAAAAACTATTTTTGATCATCATTTCATATTGTTCTTTTTTTATTGTTGTAATACTGTGAGCCATGTTCATCTCTGAATATATATTTTTTGCACAAATTTTTTTTGCACAGCCCTCCATTTTAAAATATAACACATTGCAGATTGTCATGTATTGCACTTTTGCAAGTTTTTTAGATTTTTCATTTATTTAGTATATTTGAATTTGGTGTAAATACTTCTCTTTATTCTTTTTGAATGCTAAATAGTTTTCTTTTTAATATTTTCTCTTTATAATAGTTATATCTTTGACCTTCTCTTACAAATGTAAGATCTTATTTCCTTGTGTTGTTTATGTTTGCATAATCATTCACTATACCTGTAAAGCGTTAACAAAATAAATCTACTATTATTATTATTATTATTATTATCATACGCCAAAGCAAAGTCCTTGTGTGAACATACTTGGCAATAAACCTGATTCTGATTCTGCAAATAATACCTGCACAGCTCCAAGTTGTGATGTTCTCTTTGAAGCTTATCATTCTCTCTCTTTTTTTCTCTCTCTCTGTTGTCTATGCAGAGTGGCAGAAGAGTCAGGACCAGAGACACAGAGAGCAGCTGCTACTCCAGGAGCTGGTGTCCCTGGTCAACCAGAGGGACGAACTGGTCCAGAACATAGACGCCAAAGAGAGAGGGTGAGACACACGAACAGTGGGGTGACCTGTCTTTATCATTTGTCCCACACATGTAGCCCATGTCCTGCATTTGATTGACAGTTGCCCGTCTTAAACTTGGCTTTAATCCAATGGCTGTGTAGAAGACAGGAGAGCGCATCACCATCAGCTGTATCAGAGGGTAACTTAACTCATGGGTGTAGTCTGTGGAGGGCGACTCACTGGAGTTTTCCAGACATTTGCCAGAGTTTTGTTTCAATTGTGCATGGAGGGCAATACGATTTGAAGCAACACTACCTGCGAAACTCACAGAAAGATAGATCAAATAAATATATTGCCAGGATTTTATTTTAAGTGACTACAGGTGTAAAAAAATGGAGTGTTTTGAAACATTTGCCAGAGTTTTGGTGAATCCGGTTTGATGCTTCATGCACAACTCAGAGAAATGCCCGGCTCATAAAGAAACATATAGATCTATGGATACATTCCTTGTGAAACTAAAAGAGGATAACAAAGCAGACAACGTAACCGTCTGCTGAAATAGTGAACATTGACCACGCTGTGCAGCACTTTTAGTCACACAGGTCAGGTCTTCCAAAAGAACACAGAAATATTTACGGACGATAGTTTGTTAGGAAAAATCCATTCAAACCAAATATATTCCTTCACTTTTTTGTGCAAACAATTAAACCCTAGTGAAGCATTGTTGTTAATATTTATAAGCTTTTAGTTTCAATAGACATTTTTGTTGGACAGACATCGTATTTAAATCTAAGCTACCTCTTGTCCTTGCAGTAACATGTCCCGCATTGTCCCGCTCATACGTACTCTTTGTCCCACATGTGGCATGCTGGCACCTGGTAATAAAGTCTGTCTGTTGGGTGGGGAAATATGGGTGGTACATCAGTTCATGCATACATAGACCCCTCTCTCCTCTTCCTCAGGGCTGTGGAGGAAGAAGAGCGCCTGGAGCGAGGCCTGGAGCAGCGGAGGAGGAAGTACGCCAAACAGCAGAAAGAAAAGTGTGTGATGCAGTGATTCTGTCAGCCTCCAGCAACAAAACGGTCTCACTACCTGAAAGAAAACGGGGAAGACACAACCAGGAACGGTGCGGTCGTGTTGGTTCCCCTGCTGTCAGGCTGATTGGTGTGGTTTTAAGTCGGCAGTCAGAGGATATTTATACACAGGAAGTTAAATGTGATCAATAGGAGCTGGATGTGTTTCCAATGGAGACTCGGATGGCCCCAAACCACAGAGAGGCTATGTTTAGGCTCTGTAACGACATTTTATTTTGGTTTGTTTCCCCTTTTTAAATGTGCAATCAAAGTGGGCAGTAGATTTATTTCCTCAAATTCAATGTCCATGTCCATTTACCTAACCCAGGATTCAGCACCCGTTGAGCAGAAGCCCTTCAGAGCCTTCACCGAGCTGCTTGTTCATCCGGACCGTGTGCTTTGCTGTGTTTATAGTGACTAACAGATCGTGAAAGTGTGTTTGATAAAAAGTGTCTGTATGAGACTGTAAATGTTTGGGAGAGATAAGAGCTGGCTACGGCAGGAGAGAGTCGGTTGTTATTAAGGTTCGGCAGCATTTCTGACATGTTGTGAATTTTAGCTGCAGACTACCTAGTGCCAGACCATTCATAAAATCAGAGATTCAGCAGTTCCTGGTGACTGTTAATCACGGCAGGGTCAGAAAGCCCTTCAAAAATACCATATTGAATAGCAAATCTCTCACAATGTAACGCTATAACACACTGCTGTTACCTCCTGAAACCATTTCTATCAATACTTTTGGATCCTGGATCTGGATAAGGTCTGTTTAAAGGGACAGTTTACGTACAAAAAAAAACGTAAAACATTTTTTCACAGCACAGAAGAAAGCATGCGAGCAGCTCAAGGTTGCGTGAGCTATCTTACGTCACAGCTCCCCTGAACGGACGACTGTCCCTTTAATTCACATTTAAAAACAGCAAGGTTCAGAAAGCAGATTGTAGTTAAGGGTAAAAAAGGACTTAAGGTTATAGACAGATTTTGATCTTGTTGAGTGAGTACAACAACGTGTGTGCAAAAACAAGTATAGGTCACCAAAATTGCCTTATTAAAGGATGTTTTACATTATGAAAACAAACGTTTAACCACCCCTGTTTTAGGCCAGAATTTTAACGCATGGCAAATTCCATTGAGAATGAATTTCGCTCATGTCCTCTCCATGTTTGAATATTTTCATTGTTGAAAAAATACATTTAAAATGTTACGTTTAAATGTTTGCATCCTATTGTATGATAGGATAACGTTGCAAATTGAATGCAAGGATAAGAAAAGCAGCCATGGGACGGATCAGATATTCTAAATAACTTATTGGAATGATTTAAAGTTTTACTATTTATTCAAGACAACTGTAAAATGGTAATTGTTGTAACCAAAGCCATCGCTTAGTGCAGCATTTCAATGTGTAGAGAATGTTCACACAGGAGCATGTGTCCTCTCTGTAAACTGATTCAAATCATGACATTGATATTTCTATAGACTTGTACATTTAGGATGTTTCTTTTGCCGACTATTAGGAAAATGTTCTGATACGTGTTTGTTTCAAAACATTCAATGAGTCCTGACATTTATTTTTCCTATTCAAGAAATTCGAAATACTTTTACATTATGCAAATGTCTTTTTTGTAATTGAAAGCAGAAGATGTGAATGTCTCTCATGATCTTTGTTAGCGCAATATCAACATTAGCTTAAAGTGTTGTTGCACTTTGACTTCAGTACGAGGATGTTCTGTGATGTTTTAGGCCTGAGGTTTTGTTTTACTTTTTAAAGTTTGCAGTTCTCATGTTTCCAAAATCTCTGGTGCGAGCAGCTCCGTGCACCTCGTGTGTGAAGTGGTTACAACCTGTTTAAATGATTGCTATTTTTTGTGGTTTTAATGTTGCACTTGCACTATTTGTAAAGTCTGGAAAATACAAATGATTGAATGCCTTATTTCATCTCATGGATTTTTATCTCATGGATTTTTATTTAATAGAATGTATACTTTCGCATTATATTGATATCATGAATTGATAAAGGGTTTGTTCAGCGTGGGGAAGTGCTAATGTTGGTCTTTTAGCTGCACTGAAACATGTATGACTTTAATGAAATTTATTATGTCAACAAATTACACATAATTGTATTAGATTAGTTGAAAGAAATATTAACTTTAAATAAAAAAACATTAGGCTCAACCTAACATTATTGCATTCAACTAACTTAATACAAATTATGAGTTACAAGTTGGCATTAAAGTCAACGTTTTAGTTTTTTCAGTGTGTTTTTTAAAGGTTGTAATTCCGAGCATATCTCTGTAATTGAGGCCTCCACATGGCGATGGCTAATCAGCTAGCTAGCAGCTAACGGCGCTAACAGCACGAACTACAACTGACAGAGCTTAAAGTGTTCTGGGAACTCATCAGGTATTGGCTGACTTTCATTTAACTTCTTAGTAGTCAAAGAAATAACTGTTAAAGGTCCCATGACTCATGGCCATTTCTACTGATCATAGTTCCATTGTTGAGGTCTACTAGAATAGATTTACATTGTTCAATGTTCCAAACTCACATTGGTTTCTCATACAGCATCTCTGTAAAGTATGCTTATTCACTCTCTGTCCTAAACGGCTTGTTGGAGCTCCTGCCCCCCCTGCGGATTGGTCCATTTGGGCCTGGGCAGGTCTTCTCTGTGTTAGAGTTTTACTCGCTACAGGGTGTACTTTGAGGGTTTGTGACTCTGCAGAACGTTTACATGCACAAGCTACAGAACACAAGGGGACGAGTAATAACCGGAAAAGCACGACATGGGCCCTTTAACTGAGTCTAAACTAGCTAGCTGGACATGTTTCTCCAACTCCATTCTTGTGTTTTAATTGCTAATCTTCCATCAGAGGCTAAATTGTCATCACACTTATATCACGTAGCTTGGCATTGAAAATGGCATTAGCATTTATTTGGAATCAGGTTTCTGGCCATCCAAGTCCAATGTTCTTTTTAAGTTCTTCTTTCCGTCCGTTCAAATCAGCTATTTCCCAACCTTTTCTCTGTTCAACTATTACCGCTGAGCTGTTTTAATCTTCTGAGAACAGCTTCCTCCTGCTGCTGGACACAAGTTTCATAAGAGTACTTGGAATCAACTACATGATAAGTGGGCTCAAAACAAAAGGAAGTTTTTAAAAGTGGTCAACCCTCAACAAATGTCTATTTGATTTAATGAGAAATGTTTTGTAATGAAAATGCCAGTTTCTCATTCCATTGAATGATATGATGACACTCTTTAGGTGTTAGTGGCTGTGAGTGTGTTTTCAGTTGCAGACAAATAAATGAGAGATCTTATCTGTAGGTTGATGTGCCAGCGCTGCAATGTAGACGGAACAAAACATGTCTTACAATGAGGTTCAAACTGCAGTAAGTTAACATTGTGTACTCTTTTCAGTCCTCAGTTTATTTGAGGGTGAAAAATACTCTTTAAAAATGCATGACAGAAAGCTACAATTATTTAAAGTCAGCATTACCAAAGAGATAGAAAATAGAAATAGGAAGTGAGAAAGTCTTGCCCAATACTGCCCATAAAGGATTTTGGCTTTGGGAACTAAAACTAAATACAGATGTTTTTTTTAGGGTTAGGGTTTAGTAATAGTATACAAGAACTAAATACTTGTATACTAGAGCTTAATTCAAAGAAATTACAGTTTATTACAATTGTCTTTATGCATTGAGAATTAAAACTTGTTAATGAATTTGTGTACAATTCAAATTTTTAAAATGATCGTCATTATCCAAAAGTGTCTGTATTTGGAGAAAAACACTATTCAGATGTAATGTGTATATATATATATATATATATATAGTAAGGATATCAGTGTGTTCTGAAGTATACTGTCTTATTGTATCGTCAATAGCAATAATAGAGGAACTCCAGTGTGGGAGGCGACATTCCTCTGAGTCCAATCATTATAAGGAAATGTAAACATTGTTTCAGTGACTCCCTCAGTGCAGACTGACAGGCTGGATGTGAACTCTGGCAGGCGTAGATTATGATACTCATTTCTAACACACTGTAAACATGGCTGTTAGTAACACTACACTGTTTACACCCCGGTGTGTTTGGCATACTTTACTCCTATTGTGGATCCTGCTGTGGGAAGCCGGCTGTGAAAACCAATACCAAGCAGAGGAGGGTGAGTGTTTCACATTTAATTATTTGACACAAATGTATAATCGTATATTTAATCTCTGTGGGACATTACACTGGTTGTCAGAAAGTGGAACATTTTCTAACTGTTGCCTCTGCACACCCTAAACCAAAGAGTTAGTGCATAAGTAAAAATAGAGTTAACTTCCCTTAGACAAAGGTAGCCTATTATTGATGTTAAATTACAGTATTGTGTTTTTCAAAGATGATATAGTATATTGAGCGTGTTATATTGTCTAGTGTGAAGGCAGTGATAGAAGAAGATCTTATGAGCAATAAAGCACGGAAGGTTAACAAAAATGCTTGCAAACTTATTGTGACATCATCAGCAAAAGGTTAGTTTAAGCTTTTTAAGCAGCATTTTAATGTTGGAGCTGTGGAGGCAATTTAATACTGTTTGTTACGTTATAACACCTATAACAATCTGCAAACCAATCATTTGTTTTGTATATAAGATTCGTCCTTTAAACGTACAATAGTACAGTATTTAGCAGATTTACTTTGCAACATGTTGCCATTTCTTATCTGCAGTCTGTGGTTCAACCCCATCATGTTTACAGTCTGAGCTGATGGGAAAGTACCAAGGATCTTTACCTGACAAAAACATGATTTTATTTATACAGGTTTTATATACAATCCATCAATTGATCATGTGACTTCAAGAGGGAAATATATACAGTATATACATTACCATAAATGTAAGATACATAACAACCGTCTTTCTTAACTTTACAAAATATTCAATAATTGTATTTGATCATTGTTAGGAAGTGTTTTAATTGGTTGAAATTAATGATAGGTCGTCTTTTTTGACCTCATTTTTTTACAGCAGTCGATTGAACTCTATTATGTCTTCTAATAGCGACAGACCTAACTCATTCATATGTCAATTTGGACTTAACACTTAATATCTTTCCTTTAACGGAAACATTCTGGTAAGATTTCCATTTTGTTTTGTTTGTGCAAATGTTATGCAACTAAAATCAATGTTATTGCAACTGTAGAAAGAGGAAGCACCCTCATAAGGAAAAGCTGAAAGCATTTAGGAAATTGCTATTGTTGTACTAAATCAAAAGAAGCCAGTACTAAAGGAAATATGTGACCCCAAGTAATGATCCAGCACAAATGTTACGATTCTTTATTCTTTATAGATGTTTTTTTTTCTTATGAAACGCCTGTTGTCATTTTGAAAATGTCCAGCATAATTAAACAGAGTGTGTTGTTTGCTCTCTCCCTGTTTAGTGGAGATTTTCCATTCTGATAAACAGAAATCATTGGAATGGAAATCTGAGCCAAACGAAGGGGTAAGACGGGATGTGAAATGACACATTTTTGATCATTCTAATGCTTGTTTCATGCGCAGTAAAAGGTTTAATCCATCACTAAATAATGACGATACAAGATTGGACACAATGTTAAATGCTAACTAAACACGTCAGTGTATTTACTCTAGCTGTGTTACCACGTGTGAAACCTGCCTGTGTTTCACATAACGAAATATAACTTAAATCATAGGATATGAATTTGGGAATTTGACCAAGATGTCATTCAACAAGAACTCCCAGTTAATGAATAATCACTGTTCAGACAACATCATATTGGGTCGAATGATTAGTACCTTATTATTTATTTGCTTATTCCACTTTGTTGAGTCCCATCAGGATTTTGTGAACCTGTAGTTCTACTCTGCAGCTTTTCAGCAAGTATACATTGTTTACATGTTGTTAGTTTTTGGCCGGCCTATCAAAGTATACTGACTTAAATTATGTTTTTTAATCCGTATATTAATATCATATATTCAATAGAAATACTCTAGGTATACGTAGATACGTACATGTGTACTGTTCTGTTTTGTATACTTTTTGGTCTACATTGCTGCTATGATCAAATGTTTTCCCAAACTGGTATCAATATGTTATCTTATCTTCCCTAACACCCCAGTGGACTTCAGTTAACCTTGCTTCAGTCCCTGTGCTTCAAGCTTGTGCAAGGCGCATGACAAGAGCTGTTTTAAGCCCGTGGATGGAGCGGAAAGATGCCCACTACATACTGATGGATATTTCCTTAGCCCAAGAACAACAGCCGTCTGAACAGCTGAGCCCACTACAAGTTCACTTTTTTGACAAAAATACACCAATTACAAGGTTTCAAAATAGTTTGACCGTCCTGAATCTTAACACCTCCAGGCCTTTCCCTGTCAATGCAGTCCTGCTATCCGGATACTTTGAGCGCAGACTGGCTCTGGGCCTGGGCCCCGTCAGACAGACAGGCTTCCAGCTGGCCTTCTCCTACTCTGGAACATGTGTGCTGCTGACATCCATCAGACTGTACTACAGGAGGTGCCCTGACATCGTTAGTAACCTGGCCTTGTTTGAAGGGACGGGGGCTGCGTCGGGTGACCTGAGGGGCTCCTGTGTGAACGGAGCTGTGGAGGTTTCTCCTCCTGTTAGAGAGTGTGAGGCGGATGGAGAATGGGGTCCAGAGCATGGAGGATGTAACTGTAAACCCGGCCATCAAGTCATGGATGACACATGTCGAAGTACGGAGATTAACTTTTTCAATTACATTACTTTAAAATATGCTGCTTTACTGATGACTAGAGAATACAATTAGATAGAAGACAGACAAGTCAGAGGAGGAGTTATGTTTCCTGACTGTACGCTTCCTAAAAGCTCCAAAGATCTGCTTGATAGATTTATTTACTTAGATTTATATATATACCGTATATATATATATATATAACATATATATTTATATAACAGCTTTAGCTCAAACTGTGTATGTCCGCCAGTGTCAAGTGTCAAGTGTCAGTGTCAAGACATGTGATTTTTTACTTTTACACAAAATGTTCTGTTCACTATATAAAAATTAATCTAAAAAGGACAATTAAAAGATCCTTGTCAGAAATAATCTTTGTTCGCAATGTTTACATAAAAAATGAACTGATATATAAAACCAGGGTCATTCAAGTAACCAACCACACACACACACACACACACACACACACACACACACACACACACACACACACACACACACACACACACACACACACACACACACACACACTATACCACCATAGGTGCAAAAGGAAGCGTCTTTAGGTAGCCCTAATACATAA
>NW_011357952.1:0-10746 GCF_000735185.1 Notothenia coriiceps | reverse complement strand
GGCAACAGAACATGATAAAAACACAAACAGTAAATCATGGAGGAAGACAATCAAGTGGACACAAATGAAACATATAATGGGGAGCACTACAGTGAGTTGGCAGATTTGAACAGGTGGGTTTTTAATTGGGCTTTGAATATGGTGATTGTGTCTGACTGTCGGATGTGCGGGGGGAGGGAGTTCCAGAGTCTGGGAGCAGTGCAGCTAAAAGCCCGAGCACACATGGTGAGGAGGCGTGGGGTGGGGACGGTTAGCAGACCAGCATCTAGTTAGTATCTAAGTGCTTAGTTAGTATCTAAGTGCTTTTTTTTTTAAGATTCCCTGACCTTTCTCTGTCCCTATAACTGATGTCTTGGGTTATTTGTTGCACAATCATTTACACCTCACCTGTTTTCTTGTGTAGATTGACGGCTCCACGCTGAGGACGATCTGCATGCAGCACGGCCCGCTGCTCACCTTCCACCTCGGCCTGACACATGGCAGCGCTCTGATTCGCTACAGCACCCGGCAGGAAGCAGCCAAGGCCCAGGGTGCACTGCACATGTAGGTTAACCTTGCTCAAAGTCAACTTTATTGTAGTGCAAAAAGTCAATATACATGTCAATATGATATGATATGTACAAGAACAGAATATGAAATAATGTAAATTAAGACTAAATTAAATACGGTTTATTGTGGACATCCGTCTGGTTTTGATGAACAGGTCGCATATATTTAACCTTATGCCCTCGCTGTGATGCAAGTCAAATGTCAGACTTCATCTGACCAATAAAGTATTATCGTATCTTCTGCACCCTGCTGTAGATCTAAACACTCTTCTCTTGTGAAATCCCTCTCAGGTGTGTCCTGGGCAACACCACGATCCTGGCGGAGTTTGTGAGCGAGGAGGAAGTTGCTCGCTATTTTGCACATTCCCAGGCGGGAGGGTCTGAGGGGCCTGGCTCCGGAGGGTCAGCGGCACCAGGCGGGTCGCAGGGTTCTCCTGGACCGGGCCCTGCAGCGGCCAGCGGGGGGGGCAGCTCCCCGGGGAGTGAGCGGGCAGTGACGGGCACAACTCCAGGTGGGAATGGTGGAGGAGGAGGAGATGGTGGAGCGGCGGCTCTGGCTGGGGGGAGGTCCTCCGGCTCCGCTTGGCAGAGTCTCGACGGTACAGGAAGTTCATCAGAAGCTTCGTCAGCCCAAGGACCCGGGCCCGGGCTGGGTGTTTTCTCCCAGTGGAGCCACAACGGGGAGGGAGGGGGAGGTGTCGGGGGGGTGGACTCTGCCAGGTCTGGGCTCTGGGGGGGCATGACTGCAGGATACCCCAGCAGCAGCAGCATGTGGGGGGCCCCGCAAATGGAGGAAAGGCACCAAATGGACAGCCCTGCCGCCTTGTTGCCT
Organism: Notothenia coriiceps; assembly: GCF_000735185.1. Taxonomy (NCBI): domain Eukaryota; kingdom Metazoa; phylum Chordata; class Actinopteri; order Perciformes; family Nototheniidae; genus Notothenia; species Notothenia coriiceps. Next base: position 9,366 of record NW_011357952.1, on the reverse strand, counting down.
GGCGACCTGCTGGGGGGAGGAGCTGACTCCATCTGACGAGCCCCCCCCCTCTATTTGTAAGTGTAGGTTTGGACACACTGATACAAAAAATACACTGGGATACATATGTACTTACTATAGCACACACACATGGTATGCATATTAATGTAATACACATATACACACATGTGCGTACATATACACGGTATGCATATAAATGTGCACACACATCAAGCAGAAATGTGAGACATGCTTACACACATTCTCGTGGCCAGACTTAAGCTATTATATAAACAAATGCAGGGACTGTTAGATGTGTATACAGCCTTTTTTTCCACAGATGAAGATTTCAACTGCTTAGACTTGAAACCTGAAAAAAAAAAAAAGAAAAAGAATGAGAAGTCTCAAAGACTTGACTGGATTGCAATGTGCTTAGTAAACAGGGGACTTTTCAAAACAGATTTACATACACATGCACACACCAAATACAGACGAGCCTTCAGACAGATGGGCACTGTAAACAGCATTACCTTCATCGTATAAAAACTACTACATGATGTGAGGTTAAAGTGCATTTTGTATTCACGTCCCCTTAAAAGCGGAGACCGAATCCACATGCAAACAGCTCTGATTGAAAACAGAACTGTATCTTACTGTGTATGTTTTTTCTTTTGTTTGTATGTATGTATGGTTTCAAATTTTTTTTTTTGAACAGTGAAAATATTGAAAATGTGTCATTGTTCTGTTTTCAAAATGCTGACCTCCTACTGTTGTATCTCACGCACTCTTTCTCTGTTATTCTCTCTGAAACATGTTTGTTACTGTTGCAGTGATAAATGTTAAATTGCTGGCAGTTTGAGGCTATGTTGCATTTCTCCATGTGTCGTATACACACTATATGGACACGAGTATGAGTGAGACTGAGACCAAGTATGTGGATTAAAACCACAGGTGTGTGTGTGTGTGTGTGTGTGTATGCGTGTGTATGCGTGTGTATGCATGTTACTGCCTGTCATAATGTGGGCAAGGCTGCTTACTATACAGAAGGTCTATACAAAAATGTTTTTGAGTGCATTCGGTATACTGCTGACTGTGTGTTAAGAAATATTGGCACTAATGCTTAATTTTTTTTCTTCTCTCATTTGAAGTTGTTTTTTTTAGTCTTTTTTTATTGTCCGACCTGCAATAATAAAAAAGAAAAATTTTAATGACACAAAGAGCTGAAGGCATACGCGTTGAGTAAATGGACATGCCAAATCTTATCAAACTGTGTGGAGGGAAAGGGCGGGAGGGGGGGGCGGGTTGTTTACAGATGCAGAGTAAGAGTTACCGTACGTTTTTCAATGTTCTGTTGTTGTGTATTCGTTTTAAATTAAGACAGGCTTTAACACTCCTGTTCAGTGTTTTCGTTAAGAGATTTTACAAAGGAAAAATTTATTTAAACATGAGAACAAGATTAATAAAGATGAAAGTATTGGCTTCTAATTCTGTCCTCGTGGTCGTTTTGTTGAGAGTTTATTGGTTTCTGGATGGAGGTTAAAACTTGTAGACAGGGTTCTTACAGTCATTTAAAAACCTGGAAAAGTCATGGAAATTCAAAAAGCTAATTCCAGGCCCTGGAAAACAATATTTTTCCCAAAGTTTTGGAAAAGTCATGGAAATGTAACTAAAGTTGCATCAAATATAATTTATATTTTAGCTAATCGCCGAAATAGTAATACTATAATGATGATAAATACTGAATAAATACTGTATCTTATAGTAATGAAACTTAAAATGGCATTTAACTGTCGAGGTATTTTGCTGGTGAGAGATTTGAGTTGCTTTAGCCTGCAGAAGGGTTGGGCCTTTTCTTTTTTTTACAATTCTATTGACATTTTTTTCATTTTAATCTGGAAATAATATATATTTTGATAATGTATCATTAAACTCATTGTTAGATGGCAGAAAATGCAGTTTCAACCTTTTTAGATATGGAAATGTCATGCTTTTCTTATATATCAACTAATAAACTGACAAAACAAGACATTTAGGGATCTGGACTTGGACTATTTTTACTATTTTATCAACATGTTTTTGTTCACTAAAACTTTTTTTGAGTAAGTGTACTAAAGCTTTAACCATAAGCTGATTGAAAGAAAAATAATCGTCATCTATTTTGATAATTTATTATAATTAAACTCATTTTTAATGCAAAACTTTTGCTGAAATTATGTTTTAATCCATTCGAATAGGGAGATTAAAATTGATCATATTCAAGAAATAAACAGCAGATGAATTGAACATGTAAATAATTGTATTTTGTAGCTCAATGAGGTAGTTTCTATGTTTAACAATCCTAGCGTGAACCTCCCCGCCTCTGTTCCTCTTTCAGGGCTTCCACTATAGAGCACATGTGCACACTAAGCACTGCATGTTGCACTGATGAATATGACAAAGACCTTTCGTTCAGTGAAAGGCCTAAAGGCTTTTCATCGGCAGAAAAATAATTCAGTGTGTCCATCTGTCGGCCTCTCACTACCATCCACAAACCAATCCTATTTAAACCCATGTCACTCTACAGTAAGCTACTGCATACTGTATGAAATAAGTGACCTCTGATGCAGTGATTTCTAATAGACTTCTATACTTCAACACATATGGTAATATCGTAATTTGTATTACATTAAATTGATTTAATACTTAGAAATATATAATAATAATTTGCTAAATCAGACAATGCTTTTTTTTTTTTTTCTAAAAATGATTGTCTATAAGCATGAAGTAATTTTATAGATGAAAATAAGACTTTGAGTGTGGAAATAGTCCTTTCTGTAGAAATAAACCACTTTCACTTCCTAAATATACGTTATATAAATATAATTTGAAATCTAAGAAAACGTTGATTCTAATTTAAAAACTATTTTAACTCAATACAGGACTTTAACTTGTAACAGATTAATTCAACACTGACTGAATTGAGGATATCCTTTACTGAAATATCGCGATATCTAGCATGATACACAACAGGATTCACCTTGCAAACTCGAGTATGATTCAAGATGACTAATAGTAGATCAATGGATAATTAATGAATGGTAAACATGTATAAAGGAAGGAGCATTTTGCTGTGACGTTTTTTCATAAATGACTGAGCCCTGACATCCCCAGAATGACATCATCGCGTAGTGAGCGCGCGGTGTTAAGTAACGGGAGGGGGAGACAGAGCAACGGCTGCTGGAGCTTCTCAGGGACGATCAACAGGGAGAGCAACCGACCACAGAGCTCAGAGCTGGGGGTATGAGATCCACCAGAATCCGCTCCCATCCTCCTTTACTCGGGCTTCTGTCCCACTGACAACCATCGGATCAGAACATCCACCGAACCAGCTCTCGGACGAACCCAATATCGGGTGAGTTGCGGGTCGGGGAACCGGAGATATTCAGGGGTGAAAAGCGGCCCGATTCGCCCGAATTGGAGGCTCGTATTCACGGCTTTACAGAAGAGGGGGGGAGGGGGATAGTAGTGGGGATGGCTAGTATCTTACTTGTCCCGTAGCACAAATGGGTGCGGTTTTTAAGTACAAATGTGACAAAGTATAACATATAAACACGATTACAGCTTGTCTTTTTATTTCTATAGTAACCACCGTGACTAGCGTATCACGGTTCCGTTAACGTATTTCCACTAGCTTACTCCTAGCGGCTAACAGGGAACTAGCTAAATGCTATCGGTTGATGTTTTCTTATTTTACTTGTTTTTCTATTGTTTATAACTGCAGTTTGCGTCCTTCACGTTGCATTAGGTTAGTATTTTAACCAACGTTAACCTACTTAAAGTGTCTGTCTTTCTAAGGCGGTTTAAATAATGTGGCCAATATTAGTAGTTGTAAAATATTGACCACATTAAACCATAACTGACTTGCTTGACAATTTGAGCTACTTTGCACAACTGTAATTTATATACTGTCTTTATGTTTCTGCTACTGTAGTATGTGTCTATATTTCTGTGCTGTAGTGTATTTGTGTTTTATGGAACATTCTAATTTATCAATTTATAGTGTGTATTCTTTGTGACATGTGCGTATATTTGCAGTGTGTTTTAACTTAATTTGGCAAGTTAAGTTGTATTGATGTATTTAGTGTCGGGTCAGTTTCACACAAGCGGATTGTTGAGTGACAGCTTCCCTGAGAGGCGTAGCAGTGCTCTGTTTTTCATGGGATTGCGAAATCCTCTGTGTTTTGCTTTCTGACTCTTGTTTTCTCCTTTAACCCTCCTGTCGTGTTAGTTTCTCTCCCCTTACTTTGGTGGTCCCTGCTTTTACATTAACACATACACATTCATCATCACCACATTTGATCAAGCACCCGTTCAAGCTGTAAACAATGTCTACAAAGACTACTGGTTTACACAAATAGCTGCAGGGAAAATACAAAGAATAGACAATGAAATTAACATCTTGTTGATTGGTGGTTCTGTGCTATCTGATGAGTGAACGTAATCTAGAGTTACTCATTCATTTCCTGTGTTGGTAAAAAAAAAATCCGGGAACCCCATAGGCGTGACAAAGTTGACTAAACTATTCAAAATGTAATGAAAGTGGTGATCAGCTGTTTTATAGGTTGAAATGCCCACTGTGGAGGATATCATAAGGCCTCGAATGTATTGTATGATTGATGAAAGTAGTAAAACGGTCAGATTTGACCAGGAAATGACAGGCGGGCTAAAAAAGACTTATTGTGTCTTAACTGTGTGAGAGATTACATTGTAGTTAAAGGCAAGTTATTTCACATTTGGGGTGGTGTATAGAGGGTTAAACCTTATTGTAGCCCCTCTTCAGGACAACCTCTAAAGACCCCCCTCTGTAACCAGAAGATGATGCTCATCTGTCCACTGTCATGTAGACCCTGTCTACATTAAAGGCACATGGTGCGTTTCCAGCTGCAATGTGACTATTCCACTTGCTTCACATCACATAGGCCATCATTGAAACATTGAATAATGCATTCTTCACATTGCACAGTTTTTCCCTATGCATGTCTTGGCAAAACCACGTTCTCTCCAGCTAAGCTTTTTAGAATAATCATGAGTATTATTCCAGTCGAAACCACATGGACACAGTCTTTAATATGCAGTGTAAAACACTGTGTGGTTTAAAATTGCGTGTCACCGCTCCAGTAACAAGCAATAAATCAATAGCACTTACTCCGTAGCCTTGTGATTAATGTTGCGCCCTAAATCGGGTCCCTGGCTGCAGCACATGAGACACCCTCTTGGTGTAATGAAACCTAACCCTTTATTAACCCAAATCCATCTGCCTCTCTCACATCCACCATGGCAGGATGTGCTCTCATCAGCCGGAGCTGACAAGGTCTCCGGCCTACATCTTACCATATGTTCGGTTCAGGTGAAATGTCTCATTAAACAATGTGCAATGCAATTTGTTTTGAGTTTGACTCATTTCCCAAGGTAAGGTCAGAGATGCTGAACTGTTTTCATTATCGTCCATTGAAGTCAATTTTCTTAAAATGCTGTATTGAGCCTCTCGAATATGAAGATTTCCCGCATTTTTCTGCAATGTTTGTCTATAGGCCAAATGAGTAGATTTACTACTGAACTGGTGCTAATTTTTTTCTCCAACTTACAATCAAGTAAAATTACTTATTAATAAAAGAATAAAGGTGGCTCTGATCAAAGAAACTAGATAAGAGGACTGAATCGATGGCTCTTCTGCTAGCTTGAATTCGCATGTCCACGAAACTGAGCTTTCCTTAGACAGTTTTTTTTCTTCCGAGTTGTCATGAGACTTCTCTATAGGAGACGGTAAAGGAGGCATGAATCTGTTACAATGAGGTCAATTTCATATGTTGCATCACATGTCTCGAGGTGATATGTGAATATGAAGCAGTGATTTGGAACAAAGGTCCACCGTTTCCATCGATTTGTTAACATATTGTTCCCAAACTGCTGTCAACAAATTAAACCTCTTTGATGAATAATGCTCCGCGTTGATATGTCCTCTGCAGCACTTTGCTTTCTGAAGTTCAGTGCACAGAATCGTCTGAGGGCCTTGACACAGATAGAGCCAGCCGGCGCTCATGCCTTCCCTCCCTTGGCACTGCTAGTACGGAACAGTGGAGAGAGAGCTTAGTCTTGCTTTTGCAGTGGCTGCACAATGTGGCGTGGTAGGTAGGAGAGTGTGCTAAATAAATGATGCTCCGGCATCACGTGCAGTTCAGCTCAGAAGATGCACTTCCTTTCCTCGTGTGCCAAGTCCTAGTACTCACATTTGATTCTGTTCCAAGTGGAAACCGGCAGTTTTATGTAGTCCTGGTTTTGATGTATTTCTCCTTCCAGTCACTACTCTCCTTTCTGAAACACAGTAATGAGTTGGCGTTTTTCTACTTCTTCTGGTTGTCAACTGTTTTTAGAATGTGTTTTTGGTTAGAGACCTGAATTAAGCTCTGTGGTTAACAACTGAGATTTCACGTTTTATTCTACTACATCAAATACATAAGTGAATACCCCTCTGGTGAGAATGCCTGAGCTTCAATGTGTCTTTAAAAACCTGCGGTTCCTAACAAGCGACTAAATGAGACGTGCTCTCACTCCGAACATTATCCGCGTTTTTAGTAGGGCTGCTCGATTATGGCAAAAATCATAATCTCGATTATTTGGGTCAATAAGTGTAATAGCGATTATTAAATGCGATTATTCATTGACTTTGAAAACATCCATTTTTTGTAGAATTTTTTTTTTTTACCAGTATGTTTTTAACAGTTGATTACCCTGAACTTTAAGTATAATTCAACTGAAAACCAAAAAAATAATATAAAAGTAATAAAAAAATAATCGTTTTATTTAGATTACGTTGTTTTCGTAGTCGCGATTTTAAAATACGATTTAATTTAGCAGCCCTACTTCTTAGCTTAGCGGTGGTGACGTGAAGCCATGTGACAGTGATGCCTTTCCTTTATAGCGTGACGTGAGCTTTCTACTTCTGGAATGCACTTCTACATTATAAAAGTGGTGTCAATATGTTGAGATTATTCGGCTGAAATGAACGTGTGCTTGCAATACTCCGAAATCCCATTGCTTATTGTTGAGGGAGCCCTTGCTATGTTAACTTCCGGGTCAGCCTGCAAAAGTACGTCATCGCTGCTCAACTCTATTGTGTGTTTCTTGAGGTCAGGCAGCTGTTGGCTGATCAACAAGCTCTGCTCCGGCTACTCACTCAAGCATGTGGGCAACTCAGTCTGTCTGGGATTGACAGATGACCATGTGAGCAGCTGACCGACCCTTGAGGACAGCTTCCCTTCATTCTACCACTCTGTGTTATATTCTGTTGAACTGTACAGTAGCTCAGTGTATAATGTTTCCCGGTGAGCAGAGAGAGAGAGAGAAAATGGCGCCGCCCAGATAAGCGAGCATGGTGTCATGTGTCCTTTTCCTGCTTATAATCATCTCCTTTTTTCTGTTGGTGACAGTGACAACTCGCAAACATGGAGCTGAGAGTGGGGAACAAGTACCGGCTCGGGCGGAAGATAGGGAGTGGCTCCTTTGGCGACATTTACCTTGGTAAGTTTGTTTTTGCACGCAGCTTTCCATGCGTCCCCTCTCTTAAGGGTCTTTCCACATTAGTTTCTGCTGCTGTACCATTACAGCCCGTCCACACACAGGCATGAAAAAAATCTTGAAAAATCTTGATGCTGGGCGTGTCTAAAGCTTGGCGATTTTTTGCGACCAACAACCAATCACATGAATCTCCTGCCCCGACATACAAAGCAATAGCAATGTTAAAACGAAGTAAACTGGATATAAAATCCCCAAACAGGCGAAAACCTACCAGTTTCACCCACTGTCTCTGCCACCTCCCTCCATGCCTGGTTCCTCCGGTTTGTATCCCGGTAAATAGTTCTGGTCGTAAAGAACCGGGTGATTTGCTACCGTAATTTCTCGTTTGGAATATGAAGAAATTAACTGCTGTCTGGCTCTCTCAGCTTACACGCGGTTTGATTGGCTAGCGCTTGTACTGGCGGGATTTGCATAAACGGGATTTGATTGGCTGATGCCAGCTTCGAAAGCATTGGGAGCATCAAAAGTTGAACATTGCTCAACTTTTGATGCTCACGATGCTTGGAAAGCCATGCTCCGCTCCCCACAATGCAGTTCGGCGAAGATTAAAAATCTTCTACGTCACCCCATTCAAGTGAATGGGCGAAGATTTTTTTCATGCCTGTGTGTGGACGGGCCGTTACTGTCCCTTCTTATTGGCACCAACACATTAATCCTTCATTTTTCCTGGTACAGTCACATTGAAACACCTCTTTTAGCAACAATTGTACTTTTGTGTGTCCTCAGGTGCCAACATCGCCACAGGGGAGGAGGTAGCCATCAAGCTGGAATGTGTGAAGACCAAACACCCCCAGCTGCACATAGAGAGCAAGTTCTACAAGATGATGCAAGGAGGAGGTGAGATGAATGTGGCTTTGACCCACCTGGGAAACATGTTGATGCATTGCTTGTTGGAGGTAATAATACAAGCTTTATGATGACCGTGTGTGTGTTTTGCATTCTAGTGGGTATCCCATCCATAAAGTGGTGTGGTGCAGAGGGAGACTACAACGTGATGGTGATGGAGCTGCTCGGCCCCAGTCTGGAGGACCTTTTCAACTTTTGCTCCCGGAAGTTCAGCCTGAAGACCGTTCTGCTGCTGGCCGACCAGATGGTACGACACAAGCCTTCATGTGAACTCGCAGGCATCAACATAAACACATAAACAATCCTCTTAGTAGGGATGTCCCGATCACCTTTTTTTGCTCCGATTCCGATCATTTGATTTTGACAATTTGCCGATACCGATTTTTCCCGATCCGATCTTTATGCAATGCCTTAAGGAAAAAAAAGAAAAAAAGCATTCAAGTGGTCCCTTAAGGTTATTTTTTTATTTAAATTGGATATTCTATCCAACATGGATATAGCTTATTTCTTTCACAGCAGCATTGGATCAGTTCAGTTGTGCAGCATTGGATCAAAACAAAATAAAGCTTATCAGTACTCGTTAGCTTACTACTACAATTAGACACTGCGCCCTGCCCACTCTGTTGCCAGATTTGAGAGAAATAATCAACCAGGTCTATGAAAACAAGCCCCAAAGAAGCAACACATACATGATGTTGTGTAATTTGAAACCAAAACTAAGGCCTCAGGATGACTTTAAGACTTGAACATGGTCATTTTTGTTTTGTAACAATTAATAAAAAATAAAAAAGTATTTAAAAAATTTAAAAATCCCGATCCCCGATTTTTTCCTCCCGATTCCGATCTTTTGAAAATCACGTGATCGGCTCCGATCTCCGATCACGTGATCGGATCGGGACATCTCTACCTCTTAGTTTAGAGTCCACT
>NW_011357951.1:0-1662 GCF_000735185.1 Notothenia coriiceps | reverse complement strand
AGTACGTACACTACTACACTACAACTAACGACAACACACACACACACACACACACACACACACACACACACACACACACACACACACACACACACACACACACACACACACACACACACACACACACACACACAAAACAATTACTCTGCCTTAAAGGTATGGTGGAACCCTCAGAAAGCCCCATTATGTTTAATACACTGAAGGCATGTACTAACATACATTTTAGAGGGAATGAAGGTAATGGTAAACCCTCTTAAAAATGCATACTATTAAACTTACTAAACTACAGTTATGATATATTTTGTGAAATATCTTGTACGCACGCACGCACGCACACACACACGCACGCACGCACGCACGCACGCACGCACACACACACACACACACACACACACACACACACACACACACACACACACACACACACACACACACACACACACAGACACACACATGTAATTAAGGTAATGGTGAAACCCCACCAAAGACTCATTATGTTAAATGCACAAAAAAGTAACACTAGAACACAGTTGTGATCTTCTGTGTAACATCTTGCATAAACATACTCGTGGCAAGAACACACACACACAAATACACAAAATAATGAATAGCATTAAAGGACTCATGCTGTACACTTAAGAAAATTCCTCTAAAATACAGTTATGGTGTACTTTATGTGACATCTTGCATACACATACTACAAGACCACACACATTGACATACAAAAAAAACAAACAAATAATTTAGGTAATGATGTAACCCTCCAAAAGAGTCATACAGTTGAACACAACCACACACACACAGATACTATCTCTGCTGGTGTTCACATTTCCTGTTGAGTGGATGGTTCCCGAACCCAATTAGGCCTCACTAGCAAATTAGCCACCATTAGCGAGGCGCGCGCATGAATCACCAGGGGAGAAGGAAAAGCCCTTTAGCTCATCTTGTGGCCTCACCAAAACACAGATAAGCTCATAATTCACACTAATGCAAAAGCATTCGCCGCACCTCTACACGCTCGCAATATTGCCGTCAAGAGCAAATGTTTAGATATAAGATGGATCATAACGTTGATTCTATTGTTTGAATCTTTTTTATTTCTTATGCTGCATGTGTATTTTAGGTTTTCTGAAGTGGCTGAGCACACCTCATTGAATATGTATGTGTGCATGGTAAACACAGCAGTGTTCTTGCAGCAGCACTATATAAATGCAGAAGAGCTGGGAATTAAGCGCAGGGTTTACACCAGCATAGCTGCTGATTGCCTTTTGAATCACGTGTCACCGCTTCGAGACGCCTGTTAATTGCATCTTCTTGGCATCTCAAAAGGCTAAATAAATCAAATTTACTCGCAGTCAAAAGGTTTTTTGTGACAATTCAGAAAATACAGGCACAATGTCAGCATACTATACTACATACTATTTGTCTATATAATGTTTGCACAGAGACTCTGACAAGGACAGCAGTGGTAATTACTGCCAGTGAACAAACCTTGAACCTTTTCTGTTGTGACATAAAAGCATACACAACAATGATAATGAACCTAATTATTTTTTTTTCAATCAGCATAACAAATATAATTAAGCAATAGCTCACGCATAGCCGTGGGTTCATGTTTCAAATGGGGGGTGCTGTGGGGATGACACCAGGGCTGGTTCTGAC
>NW_011357950.1:0-2709 GCF_000735185.1 Notothenia coriiceps | reverse complement strand
TCTCTGCTGGAACTGCTACCTCCGCGACCCGACCACGGATAAGCGGGAGAAGATGGATGGATGGATGGACAACTAATGAATACAGCATTTAATATTTAAACATCATACTTATAAACAGTAGAAGCAAAAAGTAAGTTGAATTTTTTAAGATTACTTTGAAACATTCTCAACTGAAAATAACAGAAATTGCAAAATGGCGACATATGTTCACATTGTCAATTTGAAGGAGCAGTGTGCAGGATTTACTACGTCTAACAATGGTTATGTAGGTTCCAACCAATGGATAACTTGTTCACTCACCCTCCTATCCCAAGTTTGTAGGAGAATGTATATTGGCTGCAAAAAACTTGAGGCCCAATCATGTTTCCTCTGTCCATTCTGCGCTGCTGTAGACGTGGCAGTGCAACCTAGAGGACAAAAAGATCAGAATTAGAAACGGGTTTATTGCCAGGTAGGTTCACACGTACGAGGAATTTGACTAGGTGTCGTGGTGCATACATACAAATCAAAAATTTTTTTTTATTAAAGTAACACAGATAGCGAACTATATTAAGAACACTGTAATAAAAATATAGTAAGATAGAAATAAAATAAAGCAGTAATTTACATCGAAATAGAATGCAATAAATTATAGAATATAAAATATGCGCAGTAAGCTATATTTAAACATTGCATTATTTACCATCCTGTGATCTCCATTATGCAATGCATAGAGTCTGCGTTGTGGCTGAGGTAAAGTGTCAGTAGGAGGGGGCGGGCCTTGTTGAGGTGGCGAGAGGTTTTGGTCCTGATGGAGAGAGGTTCTGGTCCTGATGGAGAGAGGTTCTGGTCCTGATGGAGAGAGGTTCTGGTCCTGATGGAGAGAGGTTCTGGTCCTGATGGAGAGAGGTTCTGGTCCTGATGGAGAGAGGTTTTGGTCCTGATGGAGCGCAGCCTCCAGCCAGAGGGTTCTGTTGAAGGCAGAGCTGAAGTCCACAAACAGGATCCTGGCGTAGGTTCCTGCTGTGTCCAGGTGCTGGAGGAGGAAGTGAAGTGATAACTATTAGTGAACCATAATGATGTATGTTATTATCAGCAGCTGCCAATAGATCCCCTAAATCTTGTATGATGGACCTTTGAAGTGCACACACACACACACACACGCATTATTGAGAGCATCCCAAGGGCATAGATTATTTCATAAGTTTAGAAGGGGGGAACATAGTCTATCAACAGTTAGCTTTTGTTAATTTTACCTCGAGCTAAACTTGTGAGACTTGTTTCTGAAATACCTTTCTCTTAAAGTGAATACATAAAAAATAAAACAATGGAGCTTACCCTAAAACTAACCACTGGATTGCTTGTCTAATATGACCTAGTCCATAAATGAGGTAAGGGTGGGAACAATCAAACGCACCCTCCCAGGCACTGCGTGTTAGCGAAGTACAACTGGGATTTCGAAGAGGAAGATATGCTAGGTAAATTCTTAATAAAAAAGAAAAACCAACAAATTGAGCACTTGAGTTTTCATTAGCAGCCCCTAGCTACAGCTGCGGAGCTTTGGTCAATACCACTAACAGTCTATTTCCTACATATCGCTGAATCTATATTTTCATCTTCAGGTGATTAAATCTGCACAATGTCCCTGAACAATAACATTCGAGCATTTTGTAATCCAGTGAGGAAATTCAAGACCAGTAAATATTGATTGATTAAACAACACCTCTCTGAAGAACCAGCACCTTACCGTAGGGCGCGTCACTGCACCACTCTAGCCTACAGAACAGTACAGTGTACAGAGAAGAAATACAATCTGACCCCTTAGAGTTTTACTGACATTGGTTGTTTGTTTTTTTTTCCTAATTTGCAGCTACATGTAATGTGTTAGTCCGCAGGCCAGTAAACTAATAGGCTATGCCTTTTACTATACCTATAATCTTGTAATTCAATTTTTATTTCACAAGTCTACAAAGTGTCACCTTGCGGAAAATAAAATGACTGATATTGTGGTGTTACATTTATTAATTTTACAGTCAAAACTCACCCAATCATCAGCAGCAGTTTTGGTCATGGATTGTACAGAACCCACCATCAGTCCATCAGGTAAAACAACCACATCATGTAAACATTATTATTATTATCATTATTATTAATATTGTTACCAGTTTAAAATGTTCACTGAAAGGGAAATAGTCAAATTATATTTTTTTACAGCCTGAAACTTAATTTCTGTTAAACAGAACTTTATTAATTCCAGAGGAGAAGTACATTTTTTGCTCTGGTGTTATTCTACAATTACCCGAAATAAACACACACGTGCACAAACCGGACATGCACTAATGAAGAGGTGGCAGAGCGAAGGAGGGGCACATGTTAAAATGCTTACATTAAATAACGAATAAAATATTTATATGTTCTTTGATTATAATAAAATACATTTACACAAAATCAAATCACAAACAGTTAAAAATAAACATCAATACAAAAGTGAAGCGTGAATATGCAACCGAAATCTATAAATAACAACTTTATCACAAAATAATTGCACTGTTAAATGTGATCGAACAGAGAGTATTTGCAAACAATAATGTTTCCTATATTGTTGGGAATTTTAGAGATATATTTCTATTTCTGTATTTTTAGACCCAAATATTGTCGTGGCCCATTTTGACCCAAACTGAACCAAAAGGTGAAAAATGTGAACATGGTAAAAGGGTTAGATTATAGTCA
>NW_011357949.1:0-2192 GCF_000735185.1 Notothenia coriiceps | reverse complement strand
CTTCTACTCCCCTACATGTATTTAATACCTTTAGTTACTTTACAGATGTGGATGAATGATGTGAAATATAATCAAGGCTTAAAGGTCACCTATCATATATTGTTAGGCAATAGCATAGGTCTCAGATATATACAAATATATATATAAAACATGTCTATGAAGTGTTTTGCTCAAAATACCAAACAGATCACCCATTCTAGCCATGCCTCATATCCCTCTATTTTACTTCCTGTTTCTAAAGTGCTGATTTGGGGTATAAAGCTTTAAAAAATAATAAAATTGAGGGGTCTGAGCTCATGCGGGACCCGGCAGCTACTGTCTAAACTAAATACTGCCGTGATGAAACGCCATATCATGGATTATCAAGGATTCTCTCTGAAACAGTATGGAGCTCAAAGGCTTTCTCTCTTGCCGGTTATACCACAAGGTGAGTTCCTTTTTACTTCCTGCTTCTTCACACACATGCTCTCCAGTACAGGTTAGNACATGGTGTACTTGTACTCCACTACATGTATTTAATACCTTTAGTTACTTAGTCTGATTTAACACTTGATTAGATTTCACATCATTCATCCAGATCTGTGAAGTAACTAAAGGTATTAAATACATGTAGTGGAGTACAAGTACACCATGTAGCTCTAAACTGTAGTGGAGTAGAAGTACAAAGTAAAGTACAAGTATCTCAAAATTGTGCCCAAGTATAGTACTTGTTGAGTTTATGAACTTAGTTACTTTACACCAGTGGCTATAAAGATAGAAAGACTAAGCCTTACACAGAGGCATGAAAATACATTTTCAAAATGCTCAACAGTGCTGCCAAAATTATAAACTGACTGCTACACAATTAAAATAAATGCTTTTATATATTTCTATTAGATGTGACTCTTTGGCGTTTCTGTTATTATTAACACTGCTGCTTTAGTTGTTCTAAAATCCTCTGTTAGTCCGTGGGGTGGGGGAGCCGGGGACTCGCATCCTTGTCACCTTTTTCATACCTGATGAGTTTGCATCCCTGTGTAACAAGCAGCTGCAGAAAACACCTCGTGGTGTCTGTATAGGGAACTCTGCCTGATGGAGCCAGTAAAGATTAGCAGCTTAAGTTACATGAAAGATCACCAAATCCAAGCTCCACTGTTTCTGTATAAAAATGCCAAGGAAAACTGACGCTTTTCTAATTCTGTCTAATATTTTACATACATGCTTTTTATGAACATACTTTAGTTTTCTTTTATCATATGCACAATAGCTACAGAGTAATGACAATTCAAATTATCATCCAACAGTGCAACAAACAATACACTTATATGTTATATGTAGAGATATTAAGAAAAAGACATAAAAGAATGGAGGAAAATATGGAAAAAGTGCTGCTAAAATGTAACATATCTACATTATTACTCCGATTTGGGGCCAAAGTTGTGACTGATGGTACTTTTTATTTTTATTTGTACACTTTCAAGTACAGCTACAGTGGAGTTTGGATTAATTTTTCTTCAGCAGCAGTGTACCGAGGAAACAGGTGATCCCCCTCTTTGACATAGTGGAAAAAGCACAGGTGAAGCTAATAACATGAACTCATCCCAGTGAACCATTACATCATGCAACACACTGGAACAGACTGACCTTAAGGTGAATACAGCCAGTGGTAATGTTAGTAATTACACCTGTGCTTTCCCCAATGCCACATCTGTGTTTGTGATGACATGTATTTCCCATCATGCTTCAGCCTGAGCTGGGATGTAATCAGTGTAACCAACAACACCTGTGTGGATGTGAAGAGCCTTTATTCAGGTCATTGAGAAATAAGAGGTTTCCCTTACAAACACTGTTGATCAATGGTTTGGTAAACAGGCCATTACTGTGTTGTTCAGTAACAGAGAATGATGCAATACTTGTGCCTACAGATGCCAATCACACTGAACATTTAAAATGCCACTACTAATAAACGTAATTCTCTTTTTTATTGTAAGTGCTAAGGGGCGAGACATCTCTAAGCGGTTGACCAATCACAACAGAGCAGGCCAGCTAACCTGCATTCACACAAGGGCAGTTTGGCATAAAGAGGGATTTAGACAGAACACATAAAAAGTGTTTAAATATGCATTTCAGTTAGGCTTTAAATATCAGTTGGAATAGTTATCAGGTGTTTGTCATACCCATACAGTTTGGTATCATCGAAGATTTATCTTAAA
>NW_011357948.1:0-5191 GCF_000735185.1 Notothenia coriiceps | reverse complement strand
ACAAACCCCGTGATAGTCCGCAAGCTCTGTGATTGGAGATTGTGCTCCGAGGGTTACGCCGAGCGTCGAACAGCAATTCAAATGGGATGGAACCACGGCAGACTGTCCAAAACTGGATTTGAACGGGTCCACCCCGTCCCCAGAACTTCACATGCTGGCTATTGTGTTTCGCAACATGTTCTCTATCTATGGCACGTCTCTACTGGGAGTTGTAGTTTTAAAAGACGTTTTCGTATTTCCCATAATAAGAAGTTGCCAGTATTAAACTGTGTACATCCCTGGAGGTTTAGGGGATAGAAAACACTCACATTTAAAACATATAATTAATAAATGGGTGAAAATTGCTTGTGCCCATAATGGGCAGCATTAATATATACCCACATGCCAGCTAAGGTCAGAAGAGCTTTATTTAACAGCTGGTCTTATGTCTGTGACCCCTCCTGTTGTTCATTGATAAGCCTGAAACATGCACTTGCCAAGGTTCAGAGGCACATTTTGCAAATATGGCAGTAGCCATCGATCATCTTAAGATAAGATATACTTTATTGATCCCAAGTTGGAAACATTTGCGTTACATCAGCATGTGTAACAGTTGTAAATATGCAGTGGTGTTTATTTGTAAATCATTTAGTATAATCACACAAATTCTGTGTTTTATATTTAATAATTCTGTGTTCTTTATTTATTGATTGTTCAATACCTGACAAGGTCGGAGATGAAAAACTTGGGTCGCAGGTTCCTCAACAAGACATCTATTAATATGTGTGTATACCTCTACCATTAAACTGTCGTATTCTGCACATTTCTTATACTATCTACATACATCTTATAAGAGTATAATACATATGTATAATATCAGTTAAAATAAGTGCTTAAACATACAGTAGTTAACATTGCAGGAAAGCAATATATTAGTACTTTGTCAGGCTTAATATTTATACCCCCAAAGCTTTTTTCTTATTCAAAATAAGACCTTAACCTAAAGTGTTCTTTAATGTTTAAATAAAGCCTTATTAGTTTGTCTGTCTGTGTCTCCTATTAATATCTAATAATAAAAATAATACATTTCAATAACGTGCTTTAACCACCAGGTGTCCCTTTCTACCAGCTTTGCACCGTTATGGTGTAAATATACCAATATACCGATTGGATCAAATATAAAAGTCAGCCGAATTAGTATTGATACTGCGAGGAGACTTATATTGTGAAGAGAAATTGAAGATTTTTGTTTAATTGCTGATATATTTATGATCCACGTCACATATTCAGTGTCTGGCAGTTTTTCCTATTTGTCTAGAAGTCTTCTCATCAGGGTTCTATAAATAGCGAACTACGGCAGATATGTAATATTTAATGCAGCCGAACCGTGTATTACAATGCCGTTATGTGATGACCTCCAAACTCGGAATAAAGTATTATTTTATTTATTTTAAAAGTTTTCGGATTTCACATCAACAGGAAGTCTGGTTAACTAAAATGTCTGTGCGGAACAATACCCCAACCCATAGATCCGTGGGTGAATAATTTCAATCACCACATTACACACTTCCCTTCACATTTAAATTTACATTAAAGTATTTCGTGAGTTCATGTTTTTAAATATAATTAGGGTTGTAGTTGAAGAGTTTGTAAATTATTGTATTATAAAATCGATTTAATTCATTAATGCATACTTGCCAACCCTCCCGATTTTCTCGGGAGACTCCCGATTTCATAGCCCTCTCCCGGTTTCCTCCCGGGGTCATATTTCTCCCGCATTTCTCCCGATTTCTGACAAAATCAGATTTACACACGACTGTTTCCACTCGGACTTTAATACAGCTACACCATTGCTTGGTTTCCATGGTAGCGCGTCTCTTTAGCAGCGTGCGCAACTAGATAGTAGTCATTCACAGAAAAACAGAACAAGAATCGACAACTCGACCCTCTGCCCACTCCTTTCATGGTCCAGCCCACACGCGTTCCATCAAGAGGATGGAGCTACAGGGCGAAAGGCAGTGCACTCAGAACTACAATAAGCATGTTAATGTTAATCTAACAGCTCCGGCGATCCACTAGCACCCCCCCCCGCGGTGGTTTTGAAATGCTCCCGATTTTGGAGGTCTCAAGGTTGGCAAGTATGCATTAATGTAGCCTTTGTTTCTGCTAAAAGAGGTGAACAGAAATTCGGCGAAATTGAGTGTGACTATTGAAAAAAAAATGTTTATTATATTAATATTGACAATAACAACCGACCATCTGGGAGCGTTCTCTTGGCGTCTATTATCAACGCTAGGGGAGGTCTATGAAGGTCTATGGGACACCCTGCCCGTTGAAAACTGACTTCCAAGGGGTACCCTGTACGTAATAGAGTGACGGAGAGGGGCCCTGACCGACCTTCAACATGTGACGGGTTGGGAGTGAGAACGTGTTGAATGCTCAGCGTTAGCTTTTTGGTTTTTTTTGCAAAAAAAAAAAAAAAGATCAGTTTGCTGAGTTTCTTCCCGTTACATGGATATCAAACATTCATAGTTTATTAAATATTAAGAAGCCCTCAGACGTTGTTTCCTGCAGATTATGTGTTTTTCCGCCCGCCGGGGGGGGATGGGATCTAACAGGTTAATAGTTAATCTTTAATGGGGTGCTGTTTGAAGCCCCAACACATTCTGAACCTACTGCACAATGCAGCTGCTGTTCTTCCAGTCTTTGACCCCAAGCTGTCAGAGCCCTGTTACACAAAGCATCACCACTTTCCTGTAGAGGGAAGAAGGAAGAATAATTCCTATTCTGAACTGCAGGTGCTCCGAGAAATGACTAATAGTTTCCCTTACTGAATGCTCATGCAGCTTTAAGAGAGCTGTGTTTGTCACTGACTCACTAAAGTGAAACGCACAGTGTTGAACTCCAGGACAGGATGATGTCTCTGAATGCTAACTGGCTGCTGACTTTTCTCATTTTTCACATCTGAGTCATCTGTTTACTTTTTGGCTGCACTAATACATCCTCATTCTCTGATCGCACACCACTGATCCAGTGTCAATCTATAAGAAGTATGCATTTTGGAAGTCTAGAAATTGCTAATATGACACATTTTTAGCTTGAACTTATCATTGTGGAGTAGATGTTGACTGCACAATGTAAATGCTACAGAACAACCAAAGTGTGTAAAACAAAGTGCAGTGTATTTAGTGAAAACTAAAACGATCCAGTCGTCTCTCCTACATCGTCATCAAAAATACCTCTTGGAAATGATGGGGCGGGGCCTCTTTTAGTGGCAAACAGGCCACTAACATGTCCCTTAGTAGGATGATGCAGCTTGTTCCTGATTGGCCCAGGCTGTCTTGATTATCCGTAATTTTAATCGGACCAAGGGAACATATCCTGTATGAAATGTCAGTATCTTTCTTCAGGATGGATTTTTAGCCCTGCTTTGGTTCTACCTGTCACATCGGCTCATTAATCACAGTCCAGGCATTCATTTGTAAAATTGCCACTGAGTCAGCAAAAATCAGTGCTCAAGGCTATATGCAGCTCCTCTTTTGGGAGGCACTCTTGCTGTATGTTGTTGATAAATCTTTACTATTATTATTATTATTATTATTATTATTAATAATATTATTATAATTTTACTTCCAGCAGCTCCAGTTCACTCGTCATGCTGAACCCTTTCACATAACTACAGTTATAACAGACACACACTAATAGACTTACTGTTTTCACACCATGGGCAATAACACTAACACCCTCATCATCATGTTATAGTGACACAGTTAGTTTGTTTTAGTTTATTTGTTCAATACAGCATATATCGAGCACTTTCGTATGCATTGATGTTGAAGTAGGCTACAGGCTACGCCACTTTTGGGTCCAGGGGAGCTACAGCAGCGAAGCAGCCCAGAGATAGCTCTTTCTTCATTGTTTTTTGTGTATTTAGTCAAGCGGGTCAAAGCTACAAAGCACTTCACATCTTATTAATCGGCCTAGTTTTACCTTACCAGTGCAGTGGTAAAGTAACTATTTAGGTTAGCCTTCATAGTAAGGCATTAAATGTTATAATATTCATTGTGTCCTTTCTGCATATATTCATGTCTATTGCTTTTATTTGTATTTAATGTTATTATGTTTATACCAGTGGCGAGCCGTCAGGGCCCTCTAGCCCCTCTGTGAGGGCCTAAGATATTCAAAAAAATAATATTTAAAAACATTAAAAAATATACATTATTTTTTTTAAATATATATTTTTTAAATATTAGTTTTGTTATATTTTTCATTAGTTTTACAGAAAAAAACTTGATTTAATTGTATTTTAAATATAATTTCCAAAGAAATAAATCCTTCGAATCTGCCTGTTCAGTCTCTGTTTGAATGTGAAGGGTTACATGAAAGAAGCTCGTCTGGCCCTCTCTGCGATTCATAGAGGGCCCGCTAACGAGAGAGTAATGTCAAATGACAGTACAATTGACCTTTCGCAAAGCCACGCCCCTAAATGCCCGTTGTCCAATCATATTCGATCACGTGCGCGGCTCCCTGTGGAAGTCCGACAAGCTTAGCGTTCAAATTCATTGCGAAAATGGTGAAGCGTTGTGCTTATGGTCTTTGGAAATCGGATAGCAGATATCCCATAAGCTTAGAGGGGGGGGGGTGATATTTTACCCGTTTCCTAAACCCAAAACCCGAGAGGAGAGCCTTGGCAGTCTCAGTGGATAAAGAAATAGCGGCAGGCCCCACTGCCCAGCTGAATATGGCGAATATCAACAAACACAAATACGTTTGCTCCAAGGTAAACACGTGCTAACGTAGCTAGCTAGCTAGCAAAGATTACATTCACAAATTAACTAACTAATTTAATTAACTAATTTCACTAACTAACGTTAACTAAAGTCACACGACTACAGCTGTAAGCTGTGTGCTTCTAGGTCGTTTTGACCATGTATATCACTTGATGCATAATAATGTCTGAACAGCTGAGCTCCGTTATTAGTCTACCTGTGGTCAAAGTACAAACAAGAAAGCCAACAGGCAATTATTCATTTATATTTTGCTTTAATCTTTGTAGCATTTTGTTAATGGAAAGCCTACTGCCGACTTCCCTAATCCTGCTGCACAAGTGGGCACCCCGACCCCCACAAAGGAACAACAAGGTGGATGCGGAAAGCCATCAAGGAAACGGTAGTTAACTTTAGACAAACTACAACATTTAAGGCCTCTTGTG
>NW_011357947.1:0-10335 GCF_000735185.1 Notothenia coriiceps | reverse complement strand
CAAAAACGAGGCTTAATTAAATCCATGAACTCTTGGGCAATGAAAATGTAGCTTAAAGTTAGTCCATAACCCTGATAATAAATTGTTTTGTGAACCAATCATAAATGGGGCAGTACACATTTTGAAATGCTCTGAATCTTGTCAACCTTGACCCATCGTTCTTCCATTTAAGTTCACCTTGCCCATCTTGTGTTTCCTGCAGATTGACGGCTCCACTCTGCGGACCATCTGCATGCAGCACGGCCCTCTGCTGACCTTTCACCTCGGCCTGACGCAGGGCACCGCTCTGATTCGCTACGGCTCCAAACAGGAGGCGGCCAAGGCCCAGAGCGCACTCCACATGTAAGACTACAGTCATTTCTTAGTGACATCTTCATATTTTCACTCTCGTATAAATGGTCAAATTGGAACTAGTATCTTCTTAAAACCCCTAAAAATATTTAGAGCTTTCACAATGTCCAGATTATACACAGCTTATGGCGCTTTTCCACTTGCACTGCTTAGTACGGTATAGTTAGGCCTCGTTAGGCCAGGGTCACTTTATGCTGCGTTTCCATTACAGTTTAGTAGCTGGGGCAGTAACTATAGTAACGCAGTGTAGGCGGAGCCGTGACGTCATCTTCAATGCGAAACACAAAACCAATATCAGCCGTTAGCTGTTAGCCCTCAGAGCTCACAACTCCTCATATCTGTCCAGAAAGTAGAGAAAAGTTAAACAAGTACAAACCACAGACTGTCTGTGTCATGGAGAATACAGTCGCTGCTTTATTTATGTCTGTAGGCCGTTGTTGCGAGCGTGGACGGTCGGAGCATTTACAACGTTAGCTTAGCCGATCTCCATTCAGAAAACACGCATTTTAAAAAGGTTTCTCGCCTGCCGTCTGTCTGCAGACTTGTCAAAGCATTAATTCATGGTTTTTACTAACCGGTATCAGTATGTTGTTACTTCGTCATTATTTTTGAAACGTGTATTACAATTAAATCACGGTCAAATATGTTCATTTTGTTGTAGTTGCCAGCGATTCTCTCACTAGTTAGCATACTCAGCCCGGTTGTTGGCCTGGAAAGAACGACGATTTTGGAGAGCCAGAAAACTGTGAAAAAGTACCCGCTAGCCGGAACTAAGCCTAGTGGAAACGCAACCAAAAACGGGCCGGGCACGGCATGGCACGCTTACACCGCGCTCCGCGCTGTAGTGGAAATGCGCCATAAGTGTAGTGAGTTGGAGAGAGAGTCTTGTGGAAGGCACTGTAATTAAAGTTTGAGTGAATTTCAAGCTATTAACTGCTATACATGTTGTTATAACATTGATCAATTCAAGCCATATTCATGACACTGAGTCTGGCAACAAGCAAATCTATTTAATCTTTACATAAAAAGAAAGCAGAATCTCATAAAAACAAGAATTTGTATCCCATCACATTTCCTTTACGGTATAAAGTATTATAAAACCCAGTGTAAATTGCACATTTGAATTTGAATTGTCCAGAAGTAATTGTATCCCCGCTAAAGAGATACTGACAGATTCTCCTCTTTACATCAGGTGTGTTCTGGGTAACACCACCATCTTGGCGGAGTTTGTGAGCGAGGAGGACGTGGCTCGCTACATTGCACATTCCCAGGCAGGAGGAGGAGGAGGAAACCCCACCAACTCTTCAGGCTCCGGGCCCACATCCTCCTCCTCCTCCGCTGTGGGGGCCAACGGTAACGGAGGAAGCTGCGATAGAAGTGGAGGAGGAGGTAATAATGGAGGAGGAGGAGGAGAAGGAGGAACAGCAGGAAATGGAGGCGGGGCTTCCAGCTCCGGGTGGCAGGGTCTGGACAGCACAGGCAGCTCTTCGGACCAGACCTCCACCCAGGGGCCCGGTTTGGGGGTCTACTCCCAGTGGAGCAGCAACGGGACCGTGGTGGGGGGGGCTGGAGGCGTGGAGGCCGGGCGGCAGGGTCTGTGGGGGGGGATGAGCGGGCCGGGGTACCCCAGCACCAGTCTCTGGGGGACCCCCGCCCTGGAGGATCGGCACCAGATGGGCAGCCCCGCCTCCCTGCTGCCGGGGGACCTGCTGGGAGGGGGGGCCGACTGACACCTTTTAAAGTTGTGATGTCACACTCTGTATTTATTTACACGTAGAGATGACATAAATTAAAGCTACATTGGTCACCCAGCAGTCAAACTACACACACACATTCATTAAGCCGCTTTAACTTTAAATGAAGACAACAGTAAAACTTGAACTTGGAAATCCATTAAACTCTGTAACTGGATAGCTCTTCGGTCTTTTTACTCCAAATCCCATCGCTCAGAGACCCGATCACTCAGGCATGCACTGTAGACAGGCTCAGCCAGAGTCGTACAAGTTTAGCTATTGCTGTTTTTAGTGTGCCACAATTTACTTTCTTTTGTATTACTATGTAATCTCAAAAAAACAAAAATGTCAGACTTGCAGACTGAGCCCTCGTAGACCTGGCTGGCGTTCTTCAAAGTTCTCATGTTTGGAGGGGAAGCATCTGGAGTTTGTAGAGGAGATTTTTTGGGGGGGGGGACAGCGCCACACTACTGAGTCAAACGGACGATCAGCAGAGAGAAGAAAAGCGTCTTTTTGTAAGTAGGTACCGACACCTTGGTGGAAATATGCCATCAACATGGGACCCAGGGTAAAAAAAAATATCAAAACAGAAACAACATTAGCCAAACTTGCACTATATGCCTCTGGGTTTGTTGTTGACACATCCTCCACAGATCCCTCCATTCTTTTTCAAACGGCTACAAAACAGGACGACTTAATGTTACAACAGCAGTGGCCTTGGCTCAAAACCAGCGGCCACGTCAGCAGCCTTCACACCGTTCATCAGTTCCACACTGCTCTTATATTTGACAAGCGAAATTGTATCTCCTCGTTGATGTTAATCTTTATTTTCTGTTTCTGTTTTAAAAGAAAAATGTGAGAAACGTTGTGGAAATTCAAAGATGTCCTCCTTTTTTGTTTGCCCTTCAAACACTGACCTCGCTATTGTATTTTTTCTTACTCGAGAAATCAAGTTGGTTATAATTATATATTATCATGATGTTAATGATGACTACGATCACTTATTTACTCGCTGTACAAGGTGCCCTCCTGCCTGCCTGTGTGTGCATGAAAGGAGTGATGACAGTATGACCGAATGGAGGAGGATGTGATGAAGATAATGATGATGCTGATTATATCGGGAGTGTGTGTGTGTTATTGCTAAAATGTTGAATGTTTTTTTTCTTTCTTGTCCATGAGAGATTCATGAGAAATGTGTGTGTGTGTGTGTGTGTGCGTGCTCTTGAACACTTATCTGCTCCAGTCAGGGAAGTGAATTAATCTGACATCTTACATTTGAGAGAAAGTGTGTGTGTGTGTGTGTGTGTGTGTGTGTGTGTGTGCGCGAGTGTGTGTGCGAGTATGTGTGCGAGTGTGTGTACATGTGCTCGACTGTTTGGATATTGTAATAGCTAAAAAGTTCAAAAACATTGGCACTATTGCATATGTCTCTTAAATTTTCGTGTATTTTTTTAGCAGCATTTCGTTCCTGTTTGTATTTTTTTTTTTTTTGCCAATTGCAATAAATGAATATTTTGTTTTTAAGACGAAGTAACCAACTGAAGGCATTTCTATTAAAAAATGCCAAATCCTACCATACCAAGCTGAGCTGGAACAGTGTTTTACAGACACGTTAAAGACATTACCTGTTATGTTTTACTGTTTTTCTTTTGTTTTGTTATGTATCCATTTAAATTAAGTCAGTCTTTATTATCACTCCTGTTCAGGATGTTTTCATTTATTTCAGATGTTACAGAAAGGAGAGGAAATTAATTTAAAGCAGAAAAGAACAAGATAATAAAGGTTGAATTGAAGTCTGTGGTGGTTTGTTTTTTGTTTACCTACAGGATGCTATTCATAAATTTACCGTTGCTGTTTCAGGTTAAATTAATGATTTAAATCAGTGGCGTTTTTATATGTAAAATAGTGCTGGGGCACGAACAACTTAGATGTGTGTATATATAAGCTTCTGGTGCTTTTTTAAACACGTAAACAAATAGCTGTAGGCCAGGGGTGCCCACACTTGTTCAGCTTGGGAGCTACTTTTGAGATGACCAAATCCAAATGACCTACCTACAGCGCCCAATCTGGCGCGCTTACACTAATTGCGCCGCATTAGCGCATAATAGCTTAAGATGAGGAGGTGAGGCCCCCCTCATAACTGCATGAACCCATATGGCACAATACAACTCAGTACATTTTTGGTAATTGTTATACCCAGGGCCGCCCGTAGCACTGGCGTTATAGAGGTTCGCCTAGGGCGCCAGATCGGGGAGGCGCTGCTCTGGCAGCTCTGGGAGGGAAAAAAAACTTTTTGGACCGTTGGTGCTCATCCTAATTTTCGGCCTTGATGTAACAATATTCATAATTCATTAAATGTAAAACCCTTTTCACCCCCTTTTTTTTTTTTTTTTTAAATGCCATGCCATCTACCCACACTACCTTTGCGATCGACGTATTGGGCACCTCTGCGGAAGGCTATCCATGGTTCCGATAGAGAGGGGGGCGGGGGTATAAGGAAAACACAAGACACTCATCACTGAGGTCACAATATCAATCGATCCAGCAGAGCAATAGCCTATAGGTAAAACACAGAAGATCAACAAAAGATAACATAAAATGAACTTACCAAAGCTGAAGTAGATGGTTAACTTCATTCATTTTCTTTCCGTTTTACTGATTTTAATCGCTATACGCTGCTCTCTCTCATCTCCTCGTATCAAAATACACTTTTCGCGGCACACGTACTTACAACCAATCAGCTCTCTGAATGATGAGATGACGTTTGGTGGGTATGCCAGCACTTTGCCCCACTAGTGATTATTTTTTTGTCGCACATATTGAATAGAAAAAGACTGAGCATGGGCACTAGTTTTTACAGCACCAATTCATTTAGATAGAGAGAGGGGCTTGTCCCACATCGGTCAACACGGCTCAATAGGCACACTATGGACACTAACTGGAAGAACGCAGACTAAAACGGCAATGTGCAGACGAATCAGAGGACGAAACATGATCTTAAAATATATTTTAACAGCTTTGTTCCATACATACTGAATAGCACAGTGACTTGGTCAACTATAGTGTGTTTCTTGGACCAAGAAACTATTTTAAAATCTCCCTTATTCTTGTTAATAGTGCGAGAACACTTGAGGGGGAATGCTGCATTATAAGTTTTCAAGCAGTCACTGATTTTTATCGCGTCACACGGTCATGTTTTATTCTGCTAAGAAGACTAATGAAGTAATTATAATGACTAAAAGAGATGCAATCCTCAAGTTCAAGGTGGCCTCTGATGTATTGCTGTAGGAAAGAGTCATTTAGGTTTGCAAACATCGACTGACCTGGGTTGAGAGAAATTTCTCATGAAAACCTATAACTTTAGCCAATTGCATGCAGACTGTATTATTTTGCGCTTTATCTGGGAAGTAATTATTCAGAGTAACTAACACAAATATTTATATAAAAATTGAAAAAGGACAAACAATATAATTGAAAGGTTATTATTGATATACTCTGTAATGATAATATTTGTGTTTAAAAAACGTTTTATATACCCTGATGTATCTTACTTGCATCTTGTCACAATTTAACCTGTAATTTTATTTTCAAGTGAGCTCTCAAGAAGAGAATGGATGCTCTTGTTGAGGTAAGATGATTGCAAAAAGGAAAGACTATATTGGTCTAGGTGTGTGTTAAAAAATACACTTAAAATGTTTTTTTTCTTACTGAATGTTTTGAAAACAAAGTAAGCTAGCTATTAGCATTTAAGCTAGGGAAGCGGTTTGTATGCTAACGTCTACGTCATGGTGATTATTTTAAAATGTTGTTTATTAGCTCGTTTTTCATATCTTTTTACATCTTAAAAGTGTCTTTGAGCACCTGATAAAGCGCTTGATAAATAAAATGAATTATTATTTGTACTTACAGATAGTCATGGCAACTACTTTTAGGCCCAACAGATGTTAAATGAATTAGCCTAGTGCAAGCTAAGCTAACAAAGGCTCCACTTTTAGCTCCAGACTAAGTACTTACATGTTACAGTTATACTGAAGTAAAAATAGTAATACAAAAATGTAAAAATACACAATAATAATTAAACGACTTCGGGATAATACATATTTTGTTTTAAATGTATGTATTGGTGCATTCATGCTACTTTAATTTAGCAGCTAGTTAAAGAAGGAGTTTATTCATTTAATTTGTACTAAATACTGCCTGGTAGCTTATTAATTCACCAGCAAAAACGTGTTATCTTAACCTACAGCACAACAAAGTATGTATTTGTTTGTTATATTTTGCATTATGAATCTAAATCTTGATGCAGTGTATGATGTCCTCTACATAAATAGTATTTACCACTAGAGGAGTTACAGCAATTAGTGTTACACAGAGCAATGCTATATTTGTTCCCTATTTTATATTTTAAGAATGAACGTCATTAAAAGTCATGCATTAGTTCAAATGCATGTAGCATCTCAAATTGAAGTGATGCGCTTCATTCATGCCTGCAGTAGCGGCACTGTGCCTTTAAGAACATCCGGGTATTTCCTCCAGTCTGTGCATGACATCATTGATATTGTCAATGGTGTAAATGAGAGAGAGAGGGTGGGGGTGTGTGAGGGGAGAGAGAGATAGAGAGAGAGCGAGCGAGAGAGCACAGCAGCGAGAGAGAAGGACCTCAGTGTCTGCTTTCGGCATTTTCCCTCCCCAAAAAACACTCAAATATCCTCACAGAGAATCTTCCAGGAGCTTCTGTCTGCTGTATTTTTTTTTGCAAGGGGTTCGTTTTTTTTCGGAAGTGTTCGGGTTCGGGTTTCCGAGGTTATGAGCCGTCCGAAGCCGCTTTGGAGCGTCGCTGTCCGGGGTCCTGAGTGAGAGACAGCCACAGGAAACCTGACATAACCCGGTGAGGAGGAGGAGGCGGTGGGGTGGGGGTCCATGTTGGCTAGTCAAGGTGTCTCGACGCGAGGCGTGTGTGTGTGTGTGTGTGTGTGTGTGTGTGTGTGTGTGTGTGTGTGTGTGTGTGTGTGTGTGTGTGTGTGTTAAATGGGTGTGTGTTTGTTAAATGGGTGTGTGTTTGTTAAGGGGTCCTACCTATGCATTGAGGGTGCGGTTTTAGGAATTATCCCCCCATTTGATGGTCATTCTGGGATGTGTTTTTCCAATTCTCCTGTGCTATCTGGAGCAAATGCAAGACTCTCTGAAAACATCACGCCTGTTTTTTTGCAGCGTTTTGCAGCATTCTCAGTGTTGTAACACAGCAGCTCTGAGGAGAGATGAGGTAAAGGGTTTGGTAGTGTGACAGCAGCCAGGTAGCAGTAGTGCAAGTAAAATGATATATTGCACAGTTATTTACAGATGAATCACAGTCATACCCTCACTTTTAGTCCCTGTTTGCTAATGTGCAGCATTTCCCCCTGCACAGTGCAATGTGGATGGAGTGTAGGTCTACAATGCAGCCAAAACGAACTTAGTCAGCATTTAGTGCAATGTCAAACTGGCTTGTAAATGTCGGGGGGGAAAAAAAACCTCACTTTTTAATCCCTGCTTCATGGCTCTTCAGACACATACAGAAAACATGACTCATGCTAAATCCGTCAGGGGACTCCAGTTCAAAGAAATTATACACAGGACCAGACAGCCTTGAAGTGCTTTGGGAAGAGTGTGTGAGAGGCTGAACCCCCCTCCCCCCCCTTTCCTACAGAATAAATCAGTTTTAACTTCACACTTTAGCTAGCCCCTTTTTCCCCTGTGCACTTTTCTAAACACTTACTTGGCCTACATTGTTGTTCTCTAAATTACCATAATGTATTATTTATTCCTCTGAAGTCGGATGTTTTTAACTTAACAAAACCTGGCCAACAGAAGCAGGGTGGTCCTGGGTATTGCTGCTACTATTGCTAGTGGGAGGTGTGTGGTGCAGTGGGTTGTGCGTTGGTGTTCGGATCAGGGGGTCACAGGTTCAAACCCCACTGCAGTCTGCATGTCGTTGTGTCCCTGAGACACTTCACCCCAAATTGCTCCTGTGGGGATTGTCCACAGTATTGAGTATGTTAGTCGCTTTGGATAAACGCATCTAAAAAGTGTCATGTAATATTGAAATAAGACCATGTTACACCTGTGTTGAGATTGTTACATGGGCATCCAGTAAATTGATTTGTGATGTTTAATTGATTAGACATTTTAATACTCTTTTGAATCCTAATATCTCTCTGATATGCTCGTGAGCTGCGATTCATTTCGACCCCTCAATCCCCTCAATCCCCCCCGCATGATTTTAACACTTTTATTATTTGATTTGTGCCTTATCAAATCTTACTGGTTGGTTGCTAAATTCCTACTCCTTATCAGTTTGAACTATCATTTTAACTATCATAACAATATTTCATGTGTCTTTTTTGTGTGTTTACTTATGTCCTACGTTTATCTTTACTAAATCCACATGGTGTTTTTGGCTTCAACTTTTGTCGTTGCTCACTCATTGTGTGTCATGTTGTTTTTCTAGCGTGATTTAAACACGTTTTTCTCCCACATTGCATAAACTCACATAAAGTCACTCAGTAGCTGAAAGTAAGCAACGTTTTCCTCCACATTTCCAGAGATGTAACTCTTCTCCACGTCTCTGCTGTGCTTCAGTGATTTGCACTTTTTCATTTTCATCATTTTGCCGTTTCCCAAAAGCTTCCCGTTTCACTTTCTTTCAAGAAGCTGCCGCCCCAGGAGCTTTGAGTTTAACGTCTGCAGCTTTGCACCACTGTCCTTTCGCTCTATTGATCACCTCTGATTGATGTGTGTGTGTGTGTGTGTGTGTGTGTGTGTGTGTGTGTGTGTGTGTGTGTGTGTGTGTGTGTGTGCCTGCCTGCGTGCGTGCGTGCGTGCGTGCGTGTGTGTCAGTGAGTTGAAAAGCTCGGCAGCCATGGAGCTGAGGGTGGGGAACAAGTACCGCCTCGGGAGGAAGATCGGGAGCGGATCCTTCGGAGATATTTACCTCGGTGAGAGTTTACACTGCTTCTGTTAACCTGAATAAGACTATGGTTTATTACCAAGTAAAATATGTACAAGGACATTTCTTTGATGCATGCACTTTTTGTTATATTCCATGGAATGCTCTTAACATCCCGATAGCAATGAATACATTAAATGCTTTGACAATAAATATATAACAAAATATCATCTGTGGAAGCCGTGGCGCTGTAAAAAGCACGACCAATCATCTGAGCCGGCCCGGCTAAAATAACTGGATGGCCTACCTGCCTGTCAGCCTTCCATCTGTGCACAAACTTATCCCGTGCCCTCATTGGTCATGTGTGCGTTCGTGTGTGTTGGAGGAGGGGCTCTGTAAGGAAGTCTGAAGGAAGGGGCAGATTTTTTTCGGCTGTGTATTTTCAAATTCTAGCGCACTCGAGCTGGTTTCTCCAAAATGACCTACCCCACCTTTAATCCAGATATATATAATTTTTTTTACAGTTATTTCTTTAATTGTATTTGTATTATATTGTATATTTATATTTACGTATTTATTTACCTATTTATTTATCGATGTATTATACATTAATTAATTAATTAATTAATATATTTATTTATCTATTTATCTATTCATCTATTTATTTAATATTTATATATGTATGTATCTGTTGGTTGATCTATTAATTGATCTATTTATTTATTGATGTATTTATACATTAATTTATATATTTATATATTTATCTATTCATCTATTTATCTATTTATCTATTTATTTATTTATTTATATATGTATCTGTTAGTTGATATATTCATTATAATCCATTTATTTATCTATTTTTTACATTTGTTTCCTTCTAAAAAGGAGAAACTGTACCCAAACCCAATTCCCCCTTTGATTTTTAAAAGTATTGTGATTCCTCTCTCCAGGCTCTAACATCGCTACCGGAGAGGAAGTGGCCATAAAACTGGAATGTGTGAAAACCAAACACCCACAGCTCCACATCGAGAGCAAGTTCTACAAGATGATGCAGGGCGGAGGTAAGAAGTGTGGCAGGTTTCTGAAAGCTTTACTACGGGGCGCCGAGAGGCAGCGGAGAGTTTAAGAGGTTATTTAGAGCCGCTGAGGGGAATAATTGCAGTTCTTCAGGAGGGAATTCAGCGTGTAATTTAAGGGCCTTAGAGGGTCATTCAGGGACACTGAATGTGGTCTATAATTAAAGAGCATTTAAAGGTCACCTATCATGCTATTTTTAGGCATATATTATGGGTCTCAGATATATAAATATATAAAAACATGTCTATG
>NW_011357946.1:0-5705 GCF_000735185.1 Notothenia coriiceps | reverse complement strand
AGGGTTTCATATGACGTCGGTCCACCCTTTGCATCTATAACAGCTTCAACTCTTATGGGAAGGCTTTCCACCAGGTTTAGGAGTGTGTTTATGGAAATATTTGACCATTCTTCCAGAAGCGGCAACTGAAGTTGGATGAAGAGACTGGCTCTCAGGCTGTGCTCCTAATTCATCCCAAGGGTGTTCTATTGGTTTGAGGTCAGGACTCTGTGCAGGCCAGTCAAGTTCATCCACACCAAACTCTGTCATCCATGTCTTTATGGACCTTGCTTTGTGCACTGGTGCACGGTCATGTTGGAACATGAAGGGGCCATTCCCAAACTGTTTTCAAAGTTGGGAGTATGGAATTGTCCAAAATCTCTTGGTTAAATTACCTCACAAATGCGCTTCTGGAAGAATGGTCAAACATTCCCATAAACACACTCCTAAACCTTGTGGAACGCTCTGCTTATTTATATAACAAATAATTCACTCATGAGAAGGAACGACAGATGTCCCGTAATGTAGTGGAGTAAAAGTAAGATATTTTACTTTGAAATGTAGTGGAGTAAAAGTAAAAAGTCCCCCAAAATGGAAATACTTAAGTAAAGTACAGATACTTCACTGTGTGTAAGTAATACTGAGTAACTATACTGGGTTAATATTTTTGGGGTGAACTAAATAGAGTATGTCACTATAAAACAGGGCGATAATCCTTTGCACTATGGGCTGCTTAAAAAAAATTGCAAAACTAAGAGTATACCCACTTCTCCAGGGACCACTACACCACTGCTTACATGTGTTATAATAAGACCATTTAAGCTATTTTAAGTAATTATGAAATGCTGGCTAAGATTTGGCCCAACTCTCATCCCTAATTTTTTTTCCAATGAGCTAACCCTACGATAATATCAGTTTGAGGAACAAATGTCTTATTGAGCGATAAAGGAACAGTTGTGTGAAAATGTTTTCCCATACCGAGCACAAAGCCGAACTGGATGGCCTTTTCTTTGACATGGGCGTCAGACTCTGCGATGTAGGAGCAGCGGCGGCTGAAGGAGTTTGCCAGAACCGAGGCCACTTTCACACCGTGGTCCATTAGCGCTTGAAAGCAGTGGTGCAGGAGGTGTCTGCAGTGGGTAGGACAAAGAGATGAAACATGTCAGCGAAAGGTATAACTCTAAAAAGGTAATGGTTTTACATATAAGCCTTTACTAATAACAAAAACTCAGTAGTTTAAATGTCACAACACCTTGCTAATCAGTGAATAACATAGCTTCTACTATCATTTCTCATTAAGCCCATCAATCAAGGGTAAAAGCAACAACACACAAATAACATTGTAGAAAGAACATCAATAACGTACCTTCACCTAAGGAGTTTCATTTTACCAAGCAGAGGGTTAGAAGCATTCGCCTAATTTTCAAATAGTTTTCCTAAGGTGAAGTTTAAATGGCAATAGATGCTGATAAGGAACTTAAAAGGGTATGCAGTACATGTTTGGCTTAATTATTTATACAAAACATATTTGGTGGCGGTGATTTAACTAAATAAATACATCAGGCTAAGAATATTCAACCATATTCACTATTAAATAATGCAGTTTTCAGCACATACAGCATAAACCGCTCTGATGAACAACTGTGGAAGGGACCAGTCTTCAAGCGTTTTTAAGATAACTGATGGGTCTATGTTTCAACTTTTTTGGCACCTCTTACTTAGTCCCATGATTTCTCACCTTTTGTCTGAAGCTCGCAGAACTTTAGCAAACACCTCCAGCTCACAGAACTCTCCTCCCAGCTGGCAGAGCCGGCCCTGCTGGTAAAGCTGAAAGACACAGACATACAGATTGAGGAATAAGGTGGTTCACTCACTGACAAAAGTTCAGATGTCAACTCTTCCATTAGCTGCAAAATGATGAGTCTAAAGTTAATAACTGTTTGGAATACTAATGTACAGAAAAACTGAGAGATCTGTAACTACAATGTTGAAGTTTCCGTCTAACTTTTCACTCTAAGCATATTTGATGCAGCCTGTATGATAGTTACGGAAACTAAATGGGTGGACAGAGTTGCTCCGCTGCTTGGTTGGCATCCGAGGTAGTCACAGATATGAGCCAATGTCTGATTATAAGGAAAAGCCAGAACAGCTGGGTACACGCAAACACACAATATTGGTTGTGTTAAAAAGCAAAGTCTTCTTATGTGTGACCAGCAGTGTGATGGCATCTCTGTATCAAAGTTCTCTGGTCTCTATTACGGGTGTATTTTAGGGGATGCTTTAGAAAATGCTCTCTGCTGATCAGGAGTTTAAACAAAAAAATTAATGATGTCTATCCTGTCATCCCAATGCACTGATGCACATGTTGAATCTGCAGTGGAGCCCACCAGTGAGTGGAATGACTCTGTTTGGCTGTTCAACTTCAGGGAATCAGTGCATGAGAAGAGTAACAGAAAACAAGAAAACAACTGAAGTCAAGAGGGCCAACATATGGGCTTTTTCAAATGTTTGTCTTCATCTCGTCTGATCATTCCAATACTTGGACATTTAGGGTGTGTCTGTGCGTTAAACAAGGAACACATGTCAAACAGGACTAGACAGAGTGCTAGATTTGAAGGGATGACAGAAAGCGACTGTTTAGAAATGGTGAGTGTCTGAGCAAGAGAAAGGGAGTTTGTGAAAGAGGGAGTAGTATAAACAAAACTTAACTAGCAGTGTCAACTACAGTCTACATATGGTGACAGAACTATCACACAAATGGGTCAAATGTAGGTCAGACAGAAACACTTGCAAAACAGCTGCAATGTTGTTTAAAACATTGTGTTGTCTCCAAGTAAACCAGAGGTTTCACAGTAAAAAGTACATTCTTTAAATAGTGCATGTTTATATAGCCTTTATAAAAATGTCCCCCTGTAGATGTCTAATACATTTTCTATTTGATGACTTTGTGTACATATTTTAACTTTATGACTTTCAGAATCCATCAAAAGTATAACCTTGAAGTGAAGGTGAGGGTTATTCCACAGTGACATCCTGTCTTGTGAATGGGATGTTTTCATGCCTGCCCATCAATAAACCTACACTCTTGCAGATAAATACTAAGTGGTTTGTAAAATGTCTACTGAACTTTACCTTGCTAATTTCTTTTTGACGTTTTATATATTGGGTTCCATCAGTTAATAATGGATACATCACTAAATAACCAGGAAATATTCTATTTTTCAGTTTTGTTAATAGGTGTGGAGAGGAGGAAAATGTGATACTACCCTTCAGCTGTCTGAAAGACTTGATTCAGTCAGCTGTCAAAATATCCTTTTTTTTCCATTTTGTTGCTGCTGCCAAAATCTTTTTTTGTTTGTTAATGGTGCCATCACATGACAGTGCCAATGGCATTAGTTCATAAACAGTTTGATGTCAGCACTCAATTCTGTATCAACAATTAACAGAGGTGGAAGAAGTACTCATATTTTACTATTACTATACTTAGTTTACCAAAAGTAAAAGCCAGCAATATGCAGAATGGCACATTCAGAAAAATATATATTATGTTTTGATTATAATTATCGATGCATTAAAGTGCTATCAAAGCTGGTAAAGGTGCAGCTACATTTAATGACTGTGTATACTGCAGGGTAGCTTGTGAATTTATTCCAGGTGTAACTCAAATCAAATGTAATTGATGATTATATTTGACATCATTAATCCAAATCTGCAACATAACCAAAAGGTATTAGATTAATGTTGTGGAGTAAAAGTACACGATAAACCTCTGAATTTTAGTGGGGAAGAAGTACAAAGTAGCAAAACATTCATAAGTCCCTCACAATTGTACTTAAGTACAGTCCTTGAATAGACCTACTTAAAATACACGTGTTGGTGTCTGGTTAAGGCCCTGAATATGATAAATGTCGTTTTTATATCCTCAATTTCAATGTGACATTTAATTAAATGTCGTAGGGGCCAAAATCATGGTTTTGTTGCTGTTTAGAGGTTGTTGTCTGTGGCAAATTAATATCTGACCTGAACCGACTGAGATATATTGTAACAACTGACACTGTGTTTTTTAGTAGATTATTTATGGTTTTGTTGTGGTCCACATTCATTTTTAACCAACTTTTACCTTTTTTTTATGTACATGACAACATTGCCACAATTCATGTATGGTTACAGAATGGCTCGCTGGTGTCATAAACTAGCTACAGGATCGATGGCGTTCATGGCTTCATTGTCAACAACGTTTATCATACAGATATTCATACGAGATATACTGTATTTTTGGACATTGTAAGGCTGAGTAAGCTAACGGTTAACATTAGTTCGCCTAACCAACAAAAACATATTGTCCCTTCTGCAGAAACTAGGGTAACTATATCGTAATGTAACGTAAGCTAACGTAAGTAGCAATGGTAGCTGCTGGTTACACAAACTCGTACAGCCTGTACGAGTGTGGGGTGTCATGTGCCTAAGCCTCTTTGTAAATCTTAACGTACCTTATAATATACATCGAACTGTATATTTTCTGGGAGCGACCGTATGTCCCTTCTTGACCGGCTGTAGTTGTCCACCACAGCCGAGATAGCCGTGTTGTACAGTGTTTCTGGGATCCATTCGAGCTCCACCGCAGCCATGTTGTTTTCCCTCTCCAAAAAAAACCAGCAGCTACAGCCCTCCCCAGCTCTCCCTACATTCGCTACCTCACTGCGATTAAAGCACTTTCTCCAAGGGTCCTCATATAACATTCACTTTAAAGCGAGGCTACAAATAATTGTTCTATTATCAATTTACCGCTACAATTCTAAAACGGCTGGTTTATTTTCCATCTTCTTCATCTCCAATTTTTCGTCGACCCTACAGCAATTCCGTGCGTTCCGTGCCCCCCCGTCCCGACGCACACTCACCGGCGTTGACGCAGTGACGTAATTGTGCAGTCGATGCAAAGAAAGCATATTTGCACAATTTAGTAATTTGGAGATGGAAGAAGTACTCAGTATTAAGTAAAAAATATTATCATAAAAATATACTCTTAAGTACAAAAAGGAAAAGCATTGATCATGCAGTATGGCCCATTTCAGACTCATACATGATATTGTTGTATTGTAATTATTGATGCATAACTGTGTTAATCACTTTAATGTTGCTCTTGGTAAAGCTGGGGTTTATTTATATTACTTACTTTATATTCTTCAAGGTATCTTAATAATGAATTAGTGGATTTATACTTTGTAGTCGGAGTTTGACATTTGCACTTGGGGGGAAAAAACGTTTTTACTGACGTCAGTACACAGTCCCAACTATTGCGTGGGGTGCTAAGGATACAGTAGCAATAAAGCCAGCGTACCCCGGACTGAGTATGACTTTTCCACATACGAACACAACTCGTCCCGTCATGCACGCCTCATGCCCGCCGTACGTACACACACACACACACACACACACACACACACACACACACACACACACACACACATAGGGAGGGGCGGTCTCTCCCCCGAACAACAGTGCATTACATAACTGTAAAACTTATCATAAATCACAAACGACCTCCTCCTCTCCTCTGACTCCGGCAACATGAACACCCTCATCCTCCTCGACCTCACCGCAGCATTCGACACCATCAACCACACCATCCTGCTGTCCCTCCTCGAATCATCACTCAACATCACTGACACTGCACTCTCCTGGCTGAAATCCTACCTCACCGACAGACATCAGTTTATCAACATCAA
>NW_011357945.1:0-6220 GCF_000735185.1 Notothenia coriiceps | reverse complement strand
ATCAGGCATTAGCTCCGCCTTTTTATTTTTTTCAAGCTAAGGACCCAAAATCTGCTTTTCTCTAACAGGGCTTCAAAAGAGGGGTATGAGGGGTTTCTAAAATTCCTGATCTGTTGTATTTTGAGCAAAACACATCATCGACATGTTTTTATATATTTGTATATATCTGAGACCCATAATATATGCCTTAAAATAGCCTGATAGGTGCACTTTAAAACAAACAAACAAAAAAAGACAATTCATAAAAGCGATAAAATAATGGTTGCAGCTAAAAGTGCAAAGATAAGGCACGGTTATAGCATCGGATAGGCAGCATTAACCTCACCACCTTTAAAAAAACTCACTAAAACTCACCTCTTCAATCTGGCTTTTAATGTGTGATTGTTGTTATGTTGCTTGATTTGAATTTGACTCCAACTATATTCATTTGTTGTTCTTTTCTTTTCACTATCTCTGTAAAGCAACTTTGAGCACCTGTAAAGCACTTACAAAATAAATCTATTATTATTATTATTAAAAAGAAAAGTTTTAACCTTGATTTTAAAGAACCCAAGGTTGGGGCGGACTTCAGATTTTCAGTTTGTTCCAGGTTTGTGGTTCATAAAAGCTAAAAGCTGCCTCAGCATTATTGCCAATAGGAATGATGATCGATTGAATTACATCAAGGGAATGAAGGTATTGGATGAAGTTGTTGAAAACACTTTCACCGGGGGTTGTGATGGAGAAGAAGTGAAAGAACCCATTACATTTTGGAGCAGACAGGGCAGATACAAAAATGTTCTTTTACTTTAGTTAAAAATGCAAGATAGGTCATTGGCCCTTGGCGAAGTGACCCTTTCGTTTCAAGAAATGCAGCATCTTTCTTTGTACTTCTCTTTTGTCATAAAGCTGGAGCCTCCATGATGATATTATTGCCAATAGGAATGATGATCGATTGAATTATATCAAGGGAATGAAAGGATTGGATGTTGAAGGGAGAAAGTTGGTGAAAACAATCTCATCAGGGGTTGTAATGGAGAAGAAGTGAACACTCAAAGCGAGGCTAGTCGCTGTATTCTGCTGCTGTTCAGTGTGTGTAGGCTGGAGGCGATGGGAGAGAGAGTGGGGGAGTGTGTTTGGTGGACAGCCATTCATCCTGAGCTGAGGGAACGTTTCCAAATCTCCCCCTGACATTCTTCTGGATTCAAAGAAGCCCCGGGACAGAAGTGGCCCAAAACTGGCACAGACTGCCTCACCGTTGCCAGGGACAGCCACTCCGGTTGCTAGGGCCCAGCGCTGTTTTGTCTTCCGTTCTCACCTCACTTCCTGGTTTGAAAAAAAAAAAAGAAAGGCTGGAGGATCATTAACAACGAGAAGGACCCCATACTATACTGTATGTCCAGACGTACTAAGACAGACTCACACACGTTTTCATTCAGTTAGTTATTCCTGTCTTTAACGGCCCTTTTTCCATCTTAAGCAAACATCTATCCAGTGATGTCGTCAGGTAGATTTGTTAACCTCAAGGAAAGATTATTCATATCTGTTTATGATCAGTTACACAGTCCTGTTCCCAAATGAGAAGGGTCAAACTGTTCCATGTCCTGTCTCTGACTTTACAGTTTACAGTATAACTTTGGGATTAAATTGGTTACATCATATCTTTCCACTGGATATGCTTGTTCTCCCATTCATAAAAAAAGCAGAGCTTAGACTTCAGTCCAGACAGGAAGTTAGAATATGTGGGGTTGTTTAGGTTGACAACTGCTTGTTGTTGACCTTTCAATTTGTATAAAATACTGATCAGTTTTATATTTTAAAAGTACAGTGAGAAGGATTGACAGAGCTGCAGTAAGTGACTTCCAGCCGTCTGACAAACACTGAATGCTAATAGCATAGCAATGTTAATATGATCAGTTCTCTGTAGTACAGTAGGCCTTTACAAATCTGGGTAAAAACAGCTGCGTTTGAATTTATGTTGATCATTTAAATAACGTTAATAACTTCATAAATCATATTAGTGAAAGTTTACTTCAGAACTATTTACATGTTTCAACAGAGAAACATAACTTGCTGCTACGACAACAAACTAAGCTAATTGAGCTAATGCTAATACGTATGATTTTATCTGTGGCGTTATGTTGATAATTGCAATAATGTTAATAACCTAATAAATCATAGTATTGATAAGTTAACATCAGACATATTGGCTCAGTGGATAGTGTGCTGAACTTGGAATCAGGGGGTAGCAAGTTCGAGTCCCACTGCAGTCAGCATGTCGTTGTGTCCCTGGGACACTTCACCCCAAATTGCTCCTGTGGGGATTGCCCACAGTACTGAGTATGTAAGTTGATTTGGATAAAAGCGTCTAACAAGTGACATGTAATGTAATATAATGAATTAAGAATACACACTACCGCCGCCTGCTGGTAAGGAGAGTTATTGCCACTCACGCATGCGCAGTGCGTGCGTACGTGCTGCTTGGCGGTCGGCTGAAGTCTTTGCGGTGTGTTCCAGTGCGATTTTTTGGCCNTCAAGCCATTCCTCATTGCTAGCTTGAACACACCTTCAACAAAGTTGTTAAAATTCAACTGCTCTGGAGTGTTCTGCGCCTAGTTTCACATTGTAGCAATGTTTTTGTTTTTTTAAGTGACAATTGAACGAGGAAGTGGTAAAATGCAAATTAATTCTGGGGTATTAGAACTCATTCATGCACCACCACACCTCACTTTTAAATATTCTTGCTTTCATAGAGAACAACAACACGAGTTAGGACAAGACATTATTGGTGACTTATTATGATTGTTTTACGGTTTGACACAACATATTCAAATAGAGCTAATGGTATCTCCTGAAATCAGCTCAAACCAATAGACAATCAAGTATAAGACGGTTCCAATGTCTCTTTATCCATGGATTTGAATTTCCAGCATCACTTTTTCCTTTTTCCATAGTTTATCATAGCCAATATCCAGGTAGAAATATCGATATACCAGTGTAAGGACCTAAGAATAGCAGATCATTTTGTTAAAGATGATCACTGAAGCTAAGGTAATCATCTACACATACAGTATGAACTCTGTTTCTCTGTAACACACACATGCATGCAAATATGAATGAAAAGTCAACGACACAATAATGAACAACTCTGTCGTTTATTGATCGGACAGAATATCTTTTTGGCAGCAGCATCAGCTAACATGTATTATTTACCCAAAAATGTTACAACATGCATTGACTGGCAGTGATTCAAAGTCTAACTGCAGTTTACTGTCTTCTCCGTTTCCTTTCAAACCGCAGTAGCAGAGCGAAGAAACACGTGCCCGTCAAACTGCATCAGTTCAACTTCGAGTCCTTTTCTTATAGCTATAAAATCTACAGGATGATTGGGAAACGTTTTTTGACAAATCACACAATGCATTTTTATAAACAATCATTTGCATGCTGTTGTGATTCCACTTCTGAATGCAAGCAGGAATGGAAACTCAGAGGTTTAAAGGCCCCGACACACTAAACCAGTGGTTCTCAAACTTTTTCTGTCAGGCCCCCCCTTTGGAGAAAAAAAAGAAGTCGGCCCGCCCCCAACACAAAATTAGTCAGGCTCTCAGTAGTGGCGCAGATTTATTTTGGGGAGTGCTGTGGTGTAGCTTGCGGTTCATAGAGGGTGCTCAAACATTTAGGGTTTCCATTAATGTACACGGGCGCTACAGTGGCAATTTTATACTGCACCAATCCCATCACGCATTACTGTACACAACGTACCGCGACTGTTACAATGAAGGCTCGATAATCAGCTCACGGCATATAGGTGTAAGCAGGGGTAAAGTGCTATCTTTTATAGGTGGTGTGTGGACCTCACATAGGGGGGTCTGGGGGCAGCTCCCCCGGGAAGATTTATTTTTAAATTATTGAAGTTGAAGCATCAATATTTAAAAATAAATCTTCCCGGGTGGGAGCTTGCCCCAGACCCCCCTATGTGGTCACACAACCACCTAAACAAATAGCACTTTTACCCCTGTCTTACACCGTATATTTGCCGCTCGCGCTGATTATCGGGAGCCGTTCGATTGTAAACAGTCGCGGGGTCGTTGCTGTGTACAGCTATATGTGTGGGATTGTTGCAGTTATGAAAATTCCACTGTAGCGCCGTGTTACATTAATGGGAAACCCTAAATGTTTGAGCACCCCTCTATGGCAAACGTCCTAAGCTACCCACAGCACCCCCAAATAAATGCTCTGGGCGCCACACTGAGCCTGCGCCTCCGAGGAGCAGAGCCTGACTATTTGTGTTGGGGGGGCCGACTTCTTTTTTTCTCCAAAGGGGGGGCCTGACAGAAAAAGTTTGAGAACCACTGGTTTAGTGTGTCGGGGCCTTTAAACCTCTGAGTTTCCATTCCTGCTTGCATTCAGAAGTGGAATCACAACAGCATGCAAATGATTGTTTATAAAAATGCATTGTGTGATTTGTCAAAAAACGTTTCCCAATCATCCTGTAGATTTTATAGCTATAAGAAAAGGACTCGAAGTTGAACTGATGCAGTTTGACGGGCACGTGTTTCTTCGCTCTGCTACTGCGGTTTGAAAGGAAACGGAGAAGACAGTAAACTGCAGTTAGACTTTGAATCACTGCCAGTCAATGCATGTTGTAACATTTTTGGGTAAATAATACATGTTAGCTGATGCTGCTGCCAAAAAGATATTCTGTCCGATCAATAAACGACAGAGTTGTTCATTATTGTGTCGTTGACTTTTCATTCATATTTGCATGCATGTGTGTGTTACAGAGAAACAGAGTTCATACTGTATGTGTAGATGATTACCTTAGCTTCAGTGATCATCTTTAACAAAATGATCTGCTATTCTTAGGTCCTTACACTGGTATATCGATATTTCTACCTGGATATTGGCTATGATAAACTATGGAAAAAGGAAAAAGTGATGCTGGAAATTCAAATCCATGGATAAAGAGACAT
This sequence comes from Notothenia coriiceps, assembly GCF_000735185.1. NCBI lineage: Eukaryota > Metazoa > Chordata > Actinopteri > Perciformes > Nototheniidae > Notothenia > Notothenia coriiceps. The sequence goes on along the minus strand of NW_011357945.1, from coordinate 1,268 downwards.
TGGAACCGTCTTATACTTGATTGTCTATTGGTTTGAGCTGATTTCAGGAGATACCATTAGCTCTATTTGAATATGTTGTGTCAAACCGTAAAACAATCATAATAAGTCACCAATAATGTCTTGTCCTAACTCGTGTTGTTGTTCTCTATGAAAGCAAGAATATTTAAAAGTGAGGTGTGGTGGTGCATGAATGAGTTCTAATACCCCAGAATTAATTTGCATTTTACCACTTCCTCGTTCAATTGTCACTTAAAAAAACAAAAACATTGCTACAATGTGAAACTAGGCGCAGAACACTCCAGAGCAGTTGAATTTTAACAACTTTGTTGAAGGTGTGTTCAAGCTAGCAATGAGGAATGGCTTGAGTTGGCAGGAGAATGAATGATATGTCCAAACACCAGAAACACCAGAAACACCAGAAAGGCAGGTCGTCTGTAACCCTGGAGACACAGAGGTAGAGAAATCAGGAAAATAACTTGAAAAACTCGACTGAGCGGCCTGCACTGATCTGATGATGAACTGCTGGAGAACCGACATAGTTGTACTGTGGCTTAAATAGATAGGAAACCGCTAAGCAAGTTGTGTCTTGCAGATTAAATCTGCTGCCTGCAGGAAATGCTACACACACACACATTACATTATTATGTTACTTGTTAGAGGCTTATATCCAAAGTGACTCACATACTCAATACTGTGGACAATCCCTACAGGATCAATTTGGGGTGAAGTGTCTCAGGGACACAATGACATGCTGACTGCAGTGGGGTTTGAACCTGTGCTCCCTTGATCCGAACACCAACGCTCTATCCACTGCGCCACACACACACACACACACACACACACACACACACACACACACACACACACACACACACACACACACACACACACACACACACACACACACACACACACACGATGAACAACTGCTTCAGATTGGACTCTTGATTCATCAAAAATGTGGATATATTGCTTTCCAGATTTGTAGCGAATGTAAGACAATAGTGGTTTGTATGTTTTCAATAAAACATTATATTGGCAAGAAAATCTACAAGAAATTGTACAGTGCAATCAGAGGGATACAGTATGTCCACGTAAAGTATCTCTGTAAAGTATGTGTATTCACCAGGTATTCACTCTCTGCCCTAAACGGCTTGTTGGAGCTCGCCCCCCCCCTCCCTGTGAAATGAGTGTGCTCTGATTGGTCGGGACGTTGCGAGGCTCGCTGCTCAGTGAGCTGGCTTACTGGTGCGGTTTCCGGGTCGGCG
>NW_011357944.1:0-4142 GCF_000735185.1 Notothenia coriiceps | reverse complement strand
TGAATAAGTAATGGGCTCTTTTTTTGTTTGTTCAATTTAGTTTATTTTCAATGTCCGACATCAACTGCAATCTTCAGCATGACAATATCTCAATGTTGATTCAGTATTCTGAGGCTCTGAGCCCCATTTATTTTCCTCACAGACGGCAACAAAAGTCCGAAATTATACGATTTAAAATAAAAGCGATAATTGTGGCTTGATATTGAGTAAGAACATGTTTTTATGAACCACACAGCTTCCGGTCTTCCACGACCCGACCGGAGAAAAAGACGTGCTGCAGGCACGAAACCTATTACCAGTAGAAATACATTGCTTTTAAAATCGTTCTGTGCAACACGAAAAAAAGGAGAAAATCGTGTTGGTGAACACGAATCAATAGAAATGCCATGAGACTGGGTTGCATAAGCATGCCACACATCCGCCGTCCACCAAAACGCTTTATTGGCAACGACACTACTGCACACACACCCACAACCCCAGAAGAACACTACAGAGCTGACTTCTTCAAGGTGCTGGATGCTGTGGACATGTAGCTGAAGGAGAGGTTTCATCAGAGTGGTCTGACAATATTGGCAAAGCACGAGGAAGTCTTCCTAACTGGGGAGCTGGACACCGCAGTGGTGGACCAGTATCCTGAATTAAACCAAAGGTCACTGAAGGTGCAGCTTGACATGTTTAAGCTCCAGAACCCATTCAAATCCACTTCAGAGGCCGCAGCTATTCCGAGGAGTCAGTTGCCTGAAGTCTGTGGCCTTTTCGACCAAGTAGAAGCCTTTACACGGCTTCTTATGGTTGTTCCTGCAGCATTTTCTGAAGCAGAGAGGAGCTTCAGTGCTCTGAGGAGGTTGAAGACCGGGCTGAGAAGTACAATGATGCAAATTCGCATTAACAATGTAGCAGTTTCTCACATTCACAAGGAATTGCTGGATAAAGTCAGCAGGGAAAATATTTGCCAGGAGTTTATCCTTGCGAATGAGTACAGGAAGCATGTGTTTGGTTCTTTTAGCTGAGAAGAGCAGAGAGGACAGTAAAGGATACATGGAGAGATGGGATTGAAGGGATAGATTGAGGACGATGAAATATTTTCTTTATATTAAAAGTTTGTCTTAAACCTTCGACCTAAGCCATTATATTACATTTTTCTATTTCTTTTTACCTGTTTTTGGTTTGTCTGGTCATATTTTTGAATCATTTGTTATGACCATAAATAAAAGAAGAAGAAAAAACAAAGTGGAAATTGAATCTCACATTATTTTTATTTTAATCACACAAACATTCATTCTGAAAATGTTTGACTTTATGAAATAATTATCTCCAGTGTTGGCTATCGGCCCCTATATTTAACAATTAAGAAAGCAAGACAGCTTTTCCGTATACATATTTTAGTCTTTTTCTTTCTGGCAGAATGTATCTTTATGGCCAACTACATTTTTACCTGTATTTTTTATCACCATAGTCCCTAAATGTTTGTAGAAATGCAGGAAATGGGATTCATATCAAGAAATGTTTTATTGTGGAGAGCCCCCAGACCCCCTGTTTTGTGTCCCCCCCACTTCTCAAACCAAAGTTACACCCAAACGTACATGCAAACATCATGTCACATAAAACACTCCAAGGCACAAAGAACCAATACTCAAGCTCCCCTCTCTGGATGAATTGGAAAATGTAAGTGCACACTGTCGTATGGAGCAATGTAATATGGCATGTATTATTGATGTGAGAAGCCTTGTGCCTTTAATAAACATGTTTAAGTGACTCAGCTCTGTCTAATTTATAAGTTTCTATAATGAATCAAGGGCTGCTGGCCTGCCACAGCTACCAAGCTGAGCCGCACTAAGATCTACATCAGGGGAATACGCCTTTAAAAGGACTTCTCACTCTTCCTGTTTCCATCCATACGCTGAACAAAGTGAACAAACTGCCAGAAGAAACGTCAATAATTAATGGCATTGGGACATTTTCAATTTTTTTCTCATGTTTAAAGCATGACATGAAGGTTCACTCATGCCCTGCGGATCAAATAAAAAAAAGAATCTCAGCTGGCATTAAATTGATGTAGCAAGGTGTTTGATGGAATGGTAAAATGACTTCAGAGGGATAATGATGATGACTGAAACCCTCTTTGCCAAATTGTAATCTCAGAATCAAAAGCACTTCCATGTTGGCTGCTCCTCATCTTCCTCTGGGTTCTATTTTCTGTTCTCATCCAGAGGTTACCAATATTCTAGGGCATTAACGTTTTTTATGAAGTCTAATGAAGCCTGCTTTATGGTCCCAGAGTTGCATTGATTCAACTGCTGGTACATTTAGAAACAATGTCCTTGTAATAATAATATGACATATGATATGAAAATATTAGTCTTTATGACATGGCTTATGTAAATACACGATTGTGATTGGTCAATTTCGAACATTTTGAGCATTTTGAGATCTTCTCTTTTTCACTAGCAGGCCGCTGCTATGGTTAACAAACCGTTGTTAAGGACCCTCGATCCAGTGACTATGTGCAGTCAAATGAATATGCAGAAATAAGTACAAATACACCAGAAGACACTGTAGAATACTTTTAACATCTATTTTTATATTTGTGGAGAGTACACAACTGTATTCATGATGGCTAAACTGTCCCCAGGAAAGAAAAAAAGAAAAGAGAACAAGAAAACAGAGCAAGAGAAGAAACAAATGCGCAAACGGAGGGGTAGTTTAGGGTGTGGTTTGGAATGGTGCCAGACAGGAACTAAACACTAACAGGGACACGGTATGGGCTCAGGCAGTGTTTAAAGACTGGTTAATGGAAAGAAATATGTTAACAGACTTGGACAGTTACAGAAAACCTCGATCAGTGCTGCCGTTCATTTTAAGTCACGTTGCTGTCGCAGCAGTCCAGCCGTACGGAGTGGAACGGACAGTTTTTTCTTTGCAGATCAATCAAGATTAGTCAAGATTCAATCAAGGTTGTGAGTCAAGTTGCTCTTTTTTCATTGATAACTGGCTTGTTGAACATTGGTCCTGACATTTATATCAGTGTTAAAAAGTATTAAAAGTTGACTTCAAAGCTGCCTTTGCGGTACTGGAGGCGAAGCTGAACCAAATGCAACTTGTTCTGCTACACATCATAGCAGAACATGTGGAACAAATTGACTCTCGAGACCAATGCCAATCTGCAAGATCAGTGACTCTGTATGCTCGAGGAGAAGTGTGCGGTATTAGCAGATAGCAATGCTAAGCTAGCTGCGAAGACCGCAGATCTGGAAGGTCGGAGCCGCAGAAATAACATTAGAATCATTGGACTTCCTGAGTCTATTGAGGGACCCCGGCCTACAACCTTCTTTTCTGAACTTTTGGTCGAGCTGCTCGGCAATGAAACTCTCCAATCCCCTCCCGAGCTGGACCGTGCACACAGAGCGCCGGCTGCTAGGCCGCAGCCAGGGGTGAGACCGCGACCTGTGATAATGCGGCTGCATCGCTACCAAGTCAAGGACCTGATTGTTCGGGAGGTCTGCAAGAGACGAGGGGATCTCCGCTACCGTGGGACACCAGTGCAGATCTACGAAGACTTCCCACAGGGGGCCCTCGAACAGCGGGCGAAATACCGGGACATCATGTCAAAGCTGTACAACCTAGGCCTCAGACCGGCTCTTCTGTTCCCTGCTCGCCTGCAGATCACACTTGGAAGCGGAGCTAAGAAAAGGTTCTCCTCGCCCCTGGAGGCTGTAGCCTTTGCAGCTGGCTATGAACGCGAGCCGGCTAACTAACCACTGATGTTGTGCTAGGCTAGTGGTGGCTGGGCTAGGCTAGGCTAAACTACGCTAGCGCTGCATTGATGGTGGACTGGGTACGTAGGTTATGTTTGTTCACAATTGATTGTATAATCTAACGTTACCTTGCCCTGACAGCGCACAATGCGACATGTGGTCTTCATTTATTTTTTGTATGATTACATTTTTGTATTTACATTATATACCCCGTTTTTTTTTGTTGTCACTTTTGCAATGTTCTTGTTAACATTTTGCCGTTCACAATTGTTACACTTACTAAGGAGGTTGTATCTGCATGATGTGGGTACTGAGATACCTTGAAGAAGGAGAGATGATTCAGGTAGGGAAGTTATTGCCAATTTCATTGGCATATGGAGCTAAGGG
>NW_011357943.1:0-1575 GCF_000735185.1 Notothenia coriiceps | reverse complement strand
GATCCAATCACGTGATCGGGGATCGGAGCCGATCACGTGATTTTCAAAAGATCGGAATCGGGACAAAAAAATCGGGGATCGAATTTCTTTTAAATTTATTTTTAAATTATTTTTCTTTTTTTTATTCAATGTTACAAAACAAAAATGACCATGTTCAAGTCTTAAAGTCATCCTGAGGCCTTAGTTTTGGTTTCAAATTACAGAACATCATGTATGTGTTGCTTCTTTGGGGCTTGTTTTCTATAGACCTGCTTATTTCTCTCAAATCTGGCAACAGAGTGGGCAGGGCGCAGTGTCTAATAGTAGCAGTAAGCTAACGAGTACTGAAAGCTTTATTTTGTTTTGATCCAATGCTGCACAACTGAACTGATCCAATGCTGCTGTGAAAGAAAGAAGCTATATCCATGTTGGATAGAATATCCAATTTAAATAAAAAAATAACCTTAAGGGACAACTTGAATGCTTTTTTTCCTCTTAATGCATTGCATAAAGATCGGATCGGGAAAAATCGGTATCGGCAAATTGTCAAAATCAAATGATCGGAATCGGATCGGGAGCAAAAAAAGGTGATCGGGACATCCCTATATACAGAGATGCTGTTTGAGAAACCAATGTGAGGTTGGAACATTGAACAAAGTGAATCTATTCTAGTATAAATCAACAATGGAATTAAGATCAGTAGGAATGGAGCTTTAAGTACTTGTGTGACAGTTGAGGAAACATTACCTTCTTTGTTATTGCATGTAAACACCTGCTGCTGCTGACCTTGAAGCAGAGGGCGGTGTGAGTGTGCTTTGTCTCAGCAGGGAGGTGACGCTGCGTTTCTGTTCAGGTTCTGCATCCTTTTCAAAACATCCTCCCTGCTGACTCCGAGCTCTGCGGCTTTATATTTCAATTCTGCCTTTCCTTCCCCTCCCTCCTGTCAGCAGCGTCCTTATCGCAGCTGCTGCAGTCTCTCAACAACACCTCCACCTTTATTACAATCTCACGTCGACAAATTCCCAAATATTCCCCAGCATGCACCAGGGCTTTCTGAAGTAAAACCTGCCTTATTATTGTCATTCCTCCCGTGTGATGTGTTCAATTCAAATCTTTTTAAAGCTGCGCCCCTGAGAACATTAACATTTTATAATCCCATTTTCTTCCAGCACTGTTCAAACTGTCTGGGTGGTTCTTTAAAAATTCATGTGCTTTTAAAAAAAACGTGATTCTCCCGATGTGTTCCTTCACAGGTCACTCGCTGAGTCACTTCTTTATTTTGATGACATGAGTGCATTTTGAATACTTCTCATAGTGTTGAAAAGAACTTACTAGCAGTAATACAATTCCCCCAAAGCGTCACTCTTTAGTGTCCCCCGGTCTCCCAGATGTCTGCGTCACTCTTTAGTGTCCCCTGATATCCCAGCTGTGTGCGTCACTCTTTAGTGTCCCCTGGTCTCCCAGCTGTGTGCGTCACTCTTTAGTGTCCCCTGGTCTCCCAGCTACTCTTTAGTGTCCCCTGGTCTCCCAGCTATGTGCGTCATTCTTTAAGCCCCTGTCACACTGTCCCGAAATTGACACCAGATGGACACACGA
>NW_011357942.1:0-3235 GCF_000735185.1 Notothenia coriiceps | reverse complement strand
AAGCAAAACTGCACGTTTCAGAGTGGCCTTTTATTGTGGCCAGCCTAAGGCACACCTGTGCAATAATCATGCTGTCTAATCAGCATCTTGATATGCCACACCTGTGAGGTGGGATGGATTTTCTCGGCAAAGGAGAAGTGCTCACTATCACAGATTTTTTCAGATTTATGAACAATATTTGAGAGAAATGGTTATTTTGTGTATATAGAACATGTTTTAGATCTTTGAGTTCATCTCATGAAAAATGGGAGCAAAAACAAAAGTGTTGCGTTTATATTTTTGTTCAGTGTATATTCCACAGGCAAGTTGAACTATTTCACCCAAAACAGGTTTGAAAACAGTTTACTTTTGACTTTCATGTTGAGAAGAAGCATATAATTACAGGTCTGACCACAAACTAACTCAAATGGAAAATGTGTTAAAGTGAGAAGCCTATTCAGATCAGGAATGGCGTTGTTTTCATCCACTGCACTGTCCGTACAAGCTAAAAACTCTCGTCTTCTGACTGGCCACAAAACGCGTGACCACGTCACCCAGAATCTGGCCTCACTAAACTGGCTCCCCATTCAGTTCCGAATTGATTTTAAAATCCTTTTATTTGTTTTTAAAGCACTAAGGTCTAAGGATAGAGGGTGTCGTTCTTTCTCATACTGATATTCTGAACAATCTGTGTTGTTGTATTTGCTGTAAAGTGTCTCTACTGTAGGCTATTTTTATTATATGTACAGCACTTTGGCTCGACCAAAAATCGTTTATAAATATGCTATATAAATAAAACTTGATTTGATTTGAAACTTGATTTAAATGGGCTGGCTCCGGCCTATATAGCCAAACTCTTCCAGCGCTACACCCCAGCCAGAGCTTTAAGGTCTGCTGACCAGCTGCTGCTGATAGTGCCCAAGACCAGGCTCAAAACCCGAGGGGACCGAGCCTTCGCAGCAGCTGGCCCCAGGCTCTGGAACACTCTGCCCCTCCATGTGAGGTCGGCCCAGACACGAGGGGTTTTTAAATCTTCACTAAAAACACACTTCTTTTCCCTGGCCTTCTATTCAGAGCGGAGTATGACACCTGACTATCCCCTGTGTTTTTTATATTTCTTTTATTGTGATTGTAGTAATGTGTTTTGATTACATGTTACACATCACTTTGGCTCAACCAAAAATCGTTTTTAAATGTGCTATATAAATAAAACTTAATTTGATTTAAAACTCACTGTAGACCAAAACCCAGGTCCATGACCTTTAACCCCTTGATGCCCGTGTCCATTGTCCTGACCTTATCTTATCTTGTTGAGGAGACCGGCCTCCTCGTTGGCCTTGTCTGTCTTCATCTCGACCACGATGTCGGTGTTCACCTCTCCACTGGCCCTGAGAGAGAGCGGGGAGGAAAAGATGAAAGGTTTAAGAAGACGTTGAAAAAAAGTATTCGATTTGCTGCGAGTGTTTGCCTCGTACTGCTACCGTTTGTAAAGATGACTAGAGCTTGTTGAATGCTGTTTCACTGCTACTACTTTAATTAATAACATTTAAAATGTATATAGGATCAAAATGACTTTTACAGCTAATTAGGAAATCCTTACTTAAAGATAACACTTCAATCATCATTCAATTTATGTTATAGAATAATTTCATTTCTACGTTTGTCTTGGTTGTATATATAGCTCTAATATATTTGATTAACTTAGTAGGTGTTTTATATTCTCAATATTTGTTTTTACATATTGCACACATCCTGTACATAACAGTGAATAAAGTGTGCTCGTGCAGAGACAAGAGTCATGTGTGTTGATTGTCCCTCCCTGCTGCTTCAATGGGGGACAGGTCTCGATTGAAAACAGGATAGCTGACTGACTTCTGATTGGCTGATCTGAGCAACTGATTTGTCGACGAGCACGCAGGTAGATGACTCACTAGCTCTTCTTCTGTGATAGCCCTTAAAGACTTTAGCTGGAAGTATGATGTACATCTCTAGAGTCGAAGTAAATACTTTGAAATGTTCAGACTGTAATCTGCACGCTGATATGAAAACACTCGAATCAGACTCAAACAATAAAATGGAAACTCTGACGTTATCAGCATTAATGGATCTTTTTTGAGTCTGAAAAAGTTTATTTGTACCAACATGACTTGTATGGAAGTTAAGGAAACCCAGCATGTTGCGTTGAAAAAGTGAAGACTAATATCCCTATTCCTTTCTCATCCAAGAGTATCTTATTCTCAGAAATCCCTTTACATATAGATCATTCCTGCTGTTTTTATGTATACTATTTTCCTTACTATTGACCTATTTTTGTAAATAAAACATGTAAATACACTGAAACAAGCTTTATTTCTTGTATCCTTTATTCCTTGAAGAGCCCCTTTTGAATCTACTTCAGAACAATTTGCTGCTAATTTTCTTATAAAAAGAACATCCTTACTACAAGCAGCATAGTATAGATTACTTGAAGTGGTTATTGAGTCCCATAATGTAATCACGACCAACATTAATCCCTTCTGTACAAATATTCCTTCCCTCCCTCCCTCTCCTCTACACTGGGAAGTAGTGGAGTACAAATACTTTGTTACTGTACTTAAGTACCTTTGTCTGGTATCAGTACTTTACTCCACTACTTATCTTTCTGACGACTTCTTACTTTTACATTTTTAACACGCATACTGTACTTTCTACTTCTTACATTTTCAAAATAAATTGTCCTTTAGTTTGAATGTGTGTTTGGTGGCGTGATCATTATTATTTAGAGTCATTGCGTGCCTATTGATTTGAACACGATCCGTGTATCCATCATTTCCTGGTCTTCTCTAAAGAAGAGGGACCAATGAAAACGTTTTCATGTTGCCGTTGGTCACCATGGAAACATTCATTAGCTAACAATGAAATTATTGTTCTATTAATATGAAGGGAGGTCAGGTACTCTTTAAAGCAGCTGCTAGTTATGAGTACTTAAGTAATTTCGAAGCCCATACTCCAGTCAGTACTTCAGAGTATTTTGAAACACGAGTATCTGTACTTCTACTTGAGTAAAGGATGTGTGTACTTTCACCATATCTGCCTCTACTCACATTTCCTTCTTGCCCTTCTTTCCGCAGGGCAGCTTGCTCTTCTTGTTCAGGAAGTAGATGAGCGCCACCAGCAGCAGCAGCAGCAGCACACACACCACCACGGCTATCACCACGCCGCTGGAGCCCCCCTGCTGCTGGTCAGCTACAGCGCAGCAACCAGGGACACATCGGGG
>NW_011357941.1:267537-268773 GCF_000735185.1 Notothenia coriiceps | reverse complement strand
ATACGCTGCCTCAGCTCCTTGTCTCACTCTTTGTGTGTGTCTCACTCTCTCCCTGTGTGTGTCTCACTCTCTCTATGTTTGTCTCACTCTCTGTATGCGTCTCACTCTCTATATGTGTATCACTCTCGATGTGTGTCTCACTCTCTGTGTGTCTCTATGTGTGTCTCACTCTCTATATGTGTGTGTCTCACTCTCTGTGTGTCTCATTCTATGTGTATGTCTCACTCTCTGTGTGTGCCTCACTCTCTGTGTGTCTCACTCTCTCTCTGTGTGTGTCTCACTCTCTGTGTGTGTCTCACTCTCTGTGTGTCTCACTCTCTCTCTGTGTGCCTCACTCTCTCTGTTTGTCTCAGTCTTTGTGTGTCTCACTATATGTGTGTGTCTCACTATATGTATGTGTCTCACTCTCTCTGTGTGTCTCACTCTGTGTGTGTGTCTCACTCTCTCTGTGTGTGTCTCACTCTCTCTGTGTGTGATTCACTCTCTCTGTGTGTCTCACTCTCTGTGTGTGTCTCACTCTCTCTGTGTGTGTCTCACTCTCTCTGTGTGTGCCTCACTCTCTCTGTGTGTGTTTCACTCTCTGTATGCGTCTCACTCTCTGTATGTGTCTCACTCTCGGTGTGTGTCTCACTCTCTGTGTGTGTGTCTCACTCTCTCTCTGTGTGTGTCTCACTCTCCCTGTGTGTCTCACTCTCTGTATGCGTCTCACTCTCTGTGTGTGTCTCACTCTCTCTCTGTGTGTCGCACTCTCTCTGTGTGTCTCACTCTATATGTGTGTCTCAGTCTTTGTGTGTCTCACTATATAGAGCCTCCACAAAAACGCGGGCTAAAATCCTTGATTATGCGATTAAACATGCGGGGTCTTAATGTGATTTTATGCGGTGAAATTGCGGGAAGTTGCGAAAAAGATTATTATTTTTTAAATGGGCTTTCTTATTTATTCTCTCTCACACACAACCTGCCACTAACGTTAAACCCCTTTCCTATTCAATTAAACACATTCAATGTTTATTTATTGTAAAAGCAAGTGGGCTATTTTAATCTCACTCTCTCTCATACACACTCTCTCACACACACACAACACACACTTCTCCGCCTCATTCTGTTTTTATTTACTCGTTCGTTATCTGACCAGCTTCAATCTTGAAGGCTACTCACTTCGTTTCTTGTAGCCCTCGAAAGGGTTTTGGAGGTTGATGCCTCGGTGAACGTGAGTTGTTTGGCTTTCTTGTCCGT
>NW_011357941.1:266602-267499 GCF_000735185.1 Notothenia coriiceps | reverse complement strand
ACACACACACACACACACACACACACACACACTTCTCCGCCTCATTCTGTTTTTATTTTACTCGTTCGTTATCTGACCAGCTTCAATCTTGAAGGCTACTCACTTCGTTTCTTGTAGCCCTCGAAAGGGTTTTGGAGGTTGATGCCTCGGTGAACGTGAGTTGTTTGGCTTTCTTGTCCGCAGCAGCAGAAAGCATTTTCGAATGTTTGAATGAATCAAAGTGGGTCGTCACCGTCAATTTTCTCTTATGCTCCAACACACAGTTGCACGGGGTGCAGAATAGTTTCCCCCCAGTTTCGTGAAAGACATCGGGGTACTGCTTTGCCCGGTCTTTAGCAGAAATGTTCATCGTGTGAGTTCCACACGTTCACTCTACGGTGTTGTTTACCTTCTGTGATGCGCGAGCTGATGACGTCACGTCATCATCATCACTACTTCACGTCAAGACGAGTTAACTTTTTTTTTCTCAACTTTGTGTGGAAAAATGCGGGGATTATGCGGCCTTTTAAAAATCTGCGCCATTTTGCTGATTATGCGGTAAATTCTGCGAAAGCAGGGTCGCGTTTTTCTGGAGGGTCTAACTATATGTGTGTGTCTCACTCTCTCTGTGTGTCTCACTCTCTCTGTGTCTCTCACTCTCTCTGTGTGTGTTACACTCTCTGTGTGTCTCACTCTCTCTGTGTGTGTTACACTCTCTGTGTGTGCCTCACTCTCTCTGTGTGTCTCACTCTCTCTGTGTGTCTCACTCAATCTCACTGTGTGTGTCTCAATCTCTCTGTGTGTCTCACTCTCTCTGTGTCTCTCACTCTGTGTGTCTCACTCTCTCTGTGTCTCACTCTCTCTATATGTGTCTCACTCTCTCTCTGTGTCTCACTCTCTCTGTGTGTCTCACTCTCT
>NW_011357941.1:250993-266565 GCF_000735185.1 Notothenia coriiceps | reverse complement strand
TTTTCTGAGTAAACCCATATTTTAAAAGGGATAGTTCTGCTTCACCAAAGTCAAACATTAACACAAATAAGTATGAGCTCCAACAAGCCGTTTAGGACAGAGAGTGAATACACATACTTTACAGAGATGCTGTATGAGAAACCAATGTGATTTTGGAAAATTGTACAATATAAATCTATTTTAGTATACCTCAACAATTTTATTTTATTTGTATTTAACCTTTATTTAACCAGATAAAAGCATTGAGATAAAATCTCATTTTCAATGCTAACCTGGCCAAGAAGGCAGCAACATTACACTAACACAAAGCTGTCACTACATTGTGCACATTAGGACAGTAAGAAAGGTACACTACTTATTACTGCAAGAGCAGCTGGTGGTAAGGACTTCAGACAACTTCAATTTAAAACATGCTATTGAGACAAGTGCCCTCAGTTTTAGGCTTGATTGAAGGTCATTCCAAGACCAAGGACCATAATAAAAAAAGACTCCTTTTTCCACAATGGAATTATGATCAGTAGAAATGGCCATGACATGGGACCTTTAAGAGGATGTGCATGGTGATAATGAAATGACGGAAAACTATTTAAAAAAAATGCACAAAATGAGGTTACAACGATAATAAAATTAGTTTAGGGCTGCAAATTTGTCAACTAAACGTTAGTCGGACAAAAAAGCATTAGTCCATTAGTCGAAGAAAAAAATAAATGGTGTGCTTTGACTAGCCTTGTATCAACATTTAAAGACCTTTAATATCTAATCATTCTGACCTTAGAAAACAATAGATTAAAGCTTTCATTCCATGGTGAGGGTGTAATGTGCAGAGGGATACAAAAAATAATATATATATATATATATATATTTATAATATATCATATACGTGCGATGATTATTCGACTAATCTCCTGAATTGACGACTATCTAAATATCTTTACCATCAGTTTGGTCGTCGCTGGTGTAGCCTGGTTCATTCTGGTAGCAGAAGAAGGTGAGAGGCAGCAGGAGTTCCTGGGCTAAAGCTGCCTGTTCGGCAGTTGGTTCCCTGACATACACAACTTCCACCTCCGAGTCCTTGTACGACCCAACGCTACCTCCTTCTTCCTGGGGGGGCCCTGTGACAGACGGATACAAAAGAAGCAGAACAGGTTAATCAGCCTGGGATCGAAGTGCATATATTAAAAAGGAGCTTCTTCATTCCTTTCATAGCCAGAGGTGTTAGTTCCACACACACACACCACAAATAAATCATGCACAAATGCAAAAATGAACAACATGCATTTGATTTACTAATGTGTGGGACAAGTCTCAGTGCTTTTTCATTTGACCAACTTACTGTAGGACACGTGGTCATGAAACATTAATTAGTAAAAACACCTGAGTTTTTACTGTCATTAGCCTTTGCTGAGGTGCGCATTGCCGGCAGAAGCCAGACTAGACAGGGAATTGCATTTCATGCTGTTGCTACACATCCTTCTCTAAAAATGGCACCTGTGACGTTTGCATAGTGCGCTCCCCTCTGAGGAAACATTCTCCGAGGAATCTCCCCAGCTCACCTTTCAGAAGACGTTCAGGTTTACTGATGAGTCTCCTGTTGCTACACTAAACTGTAGCTTGATTAAGGAAATGCTTACTTGTCATTAACCTTTACCATCATAGCCATTTTAGCATCTTTAGTTACATCTGTGAATGTGGTGTGTGGTGTATAAAATGGCACATAAATTAGCACATTTAAACTCTCCTGTGTGAGACACATTTTATTATGGCAAGAACTGTTGCGTGTTAAAAACTGCTCATCCACACACCGGACATGCACCACGTTAGCGGTTTCTTTTCACTCCGTGCATCCAAGTTATTTCTGTCTAGTGATAAGGGCCAGCCAGGTGACAGCTGAGAAGTGTTAACACACACCGCAGTAGTTAGAGTACCTGGGGGTTCAAATTGGGTAGTTGATGTGCTGGTCCAAAAAGCCATTGGGTTATCTTTGAAAAGCCTAAAATCCAGCCCTGAAGGATGATGGGTAGTTGGGCGAAGAAAAACTAATTGTGAGGCTGGTATAATAAAGAACATGGCTAAAAGTGTTAAAAATAAAAATGTGATATCTACTGTATATGTGTTTGAGTGTGTGTTGAATGAATTGTGTTTGATTTCAAGGGTTTGCAACATACTCAAAATGTATAGAAATAATGAAATAACATAATGAAACAGTGTTATATAGTGACTACATGGAGATTAAATGGGAAATCACTGATTCAAATGCAACTCTATCTTAGACATTTTTGAAAAAGGTCTTGAAAAGATGGTGGAGCAAATGAGATGCTGATGAAACAAGACCATGGAGTATACGCAAATAAACAAAAACAGTCGTGATACTCATTCAAAAACAAAATCAGACAAATATATGAAGTATTTTTACCTTTCTCTGGGATCTTGAAGGCTGGTTCTGCTGGTGAAGCCTTTGCAGAACATCCATCTTTGGCTTTCGAACCGGATGCAGATTCCTCAGCCTCAGAGGGAAATTTAGGAAAACCAAAAATCTTCTGAAGGCTTTGAGTGCCGAAGACAAACTTAGGGGGGGAGACCACTGTCTTTGAAGCGTTGACTGGAGTTGGAGGCCCAGCTATGATTGGCTTACTTTCGGGGGGGAGCTCGGTACGTTCCTTTGTGGTCTCTTCCAGAACAGCGATGGCTGCCTTTCCACACAAAGATGTAGCCCTCTGGACAGATGATGTAGGTTCGCCGTCTTGCGGCATGGAATCGCTCTCTGTCACTTGAGTCATGAGTTCCTCTTTTTCTTCGGCGACCTTGGCCTCATCAAATACCCGTTTGAATGTGTCTGCAGTGTCCTGCAGCTTGAATCTCACAGCTAGCTGTTCAATACTTCCCTCTACGGCTTCAGAAAAGTCCATGGCACTCCAGACCCAGGCCTTCTCCGCGCCCTTCATGGGTTCAAGCTTCATGGCGGATGTGATCCGGTGGTTGGCGCAGATCTTAAGTACCTGGTCTCTCCTCATTATCAACCTCACTCGTTTGGTGTCATAACTTTGCAAGACCCTAAGGTCTCCAATGCCCCTCTCCTTCCACTGACCCAGTGTCTTATCATAGCGATACAGTTTGGCCCTGTGACTGAAGACCACCTGTTCATTTTCTTCCCCTGTGGAAACGTCCACCAAATCAGGCAAGGGGACCACAGGTTCAAAGTACTGGCCGTCCCTCTCCTCGTCCTGGGATACGTCCTGCTCGTCATCAGTACCCACTGAGGCTCTGCTCAGGTTAAGCTTAGCAGGAGACTTGGAGGGGCTGGTGCCAGGTTGGAAGCTGAAGCTGAAGCCACTGGTTGACTCTCCAAAGCAGAAAAGGTTTTTCCTCGGGGGGCTGCTGGCAAGAGGAGAGGCATAGACTGATGAGTCGGCAGTATCCTCTAAAGCCTCCTCTCTTAGGTCGTAGTTATCCCACTCTAAGGTGGGGCCGGTGGTTTCACCGTGAGGCTTAATTGCAAGGTTTGAGACATTGCTGGATGTTGTGACGTCTCCCTGGCTATCCTCGCCTTTGATCTTTGTTTTCCCGTCTGTCAAAAAGAACTTCAGGTCTTTCAAACCGGATTTCATTTCCTCTGCTTTCTGAATGAGGCGTGCTGTTCTGCCTGTGTCTACGAGCTTGTGGGGGGTTTGTAAAGGAATGTCCAAGAGAAGTCTCTGACACTCTTCAAACTTCTCCTTGAACTCCAATGCAAGCTCTGGGGTTTTAAACTTAGCAGCCAACTGTTCAAGTTTAGCATCTCCTTCGGAGAAGTCACTGGCCAACCACATCCATGCTTTGTCTGAGCCTGCCAGGGGCTTCAGATTCATGGTGGTGTTGATCCAGTGGTTGGCGCACACCTTGAGAACTTGTTCTCTTCTCATCAGCACCCTTAGCCTGCCATTAGTGCTGTTTTTCAAGAATTTAAGGACCCCTACGCCACGCTCCTTCCACTGACTGGAGTCCGAGTCAAATCTGAACAGTTTGAGACGCTGAGAATAAAGAACCTGTTCATCTTCCTCCCCCGTTACCACGTCCACCGTATCAGGCATCTGGACCACTGGTTCAAACTGGATGTCGTCATTTTCTTCTGTTTTATACATGCCTTCGTCATCTAGCTCATTATTTGCGCCTGTCTTGGTGGGGGTGGAGAACAGCTGCTCACCAGCCCTCGTGAAACCATGGAAGTCTGGGTCCGCCTGGCCAAAGCGGAAGTCCCCTTCAGTGGAGCTGGCCAAGTCCGCAAAACTGGATGTATTGGTATTTCCAGAAATTAATGGATTTTGACCTTGCTCCGTTTGGCCCACTGAGGTTGAAGACACATGTTCTTGTTCCTTGTGCTTTTCAGCTATACTTTTCAGAAAACTGGAGGCTGACCCTGATTGAGGTGTTTGATTATCAGTGGAGGGATTTTCTGCTGTAGAGTCCTGAATGCCAAACTTGAACCCACCGGCTGGAACTGGCATTGTGAAGGAAAAGCCTGAATCACTAGTGCTACTAGGTGCAGCCTGAGGAACTTCAAACTTAAAAGAGGCAGCTGAGCTTTTCTCTTTGTTTTGCCCAAACTGAAAAGTGCTGCCAGTTTCAAAAGGCATTGTAAATCCAGTTCCAGCAGGCTGGCTTGATGAACTCTTAGTTCCAAACGAAAAGCTAAACGTGGAGGCAGAGGCACTGCTTGTGCTTTTAGCTTTGGGATTCGGTGTTTGACATGCCAAACATTTATTAGCAGAGGCATGGTTTCTCACCAGACAAATGTCACAATCCCATTCCCCGTCCTTCTTGTCAAACATGGCTTTTAGAGAGGAAGTGGGACGTGGAGCATTGCAGGCAATGCATTCAGCAGCCGATTCATCATTTCTGACCAGGCAGGAATCACAGTCCCACAGCTCATCCTTTTTTGCCGCATCTGCCCCAAATCCTGACACTGCTGGCGGATTGGGGGCTACTCGAGCCCCCTCTGTTAATTTAGCAGCAGCGTTTGGGGTACTACAGGCCACACATTTGTCAGCAGTGGTTTCATTTCTTACTTCGCAAACAATGCAGTCCCACTGACCGACCTTCTTGCTAAACTTGGCGCCAAACCCAGAGGCAAATGCAGATACAGAGGGGGCATCTGTAGGTGGTGCCGTTTGTGCTATCGCAGTCGTTTTCGGTTTAAGACTCGTACAAGAAACACAACTGTCTGCCGAGGCCTCATTTCTTACTTCGCAAACATTGCATTCCCACTGACCGGGCTTCTTGCCAAACTGAGCCCCAAACTGAGCCCCAAAGCCAGCACCAAAGCCAGCACCAAAAGCATTAGTTGCTGTGTCAGCAGGTTTTGAGGTGCTGGTACCAAAGGTAAATGAGGAGGGGACAGACGCTCCAAAAGCACCAAACCCTGTAAATGTAGAGCCAGAACTACTGGATTTTGATGAATCAGTCCCAAATTTGAAGCTAAAGGGACTGGCTTTGGTTTCACCAGCAGCTTGAATGTCTGGTTTGGATGAAGAATTGGGATTAGCACTTTGACAAGCGGCACATCGCATATCAGTGGGTTTATTTCTAACACAGCAAACATTGCACTCCCATTCCCCGTCTTTAATAGAAAATTGGGCTGCCAGTGATGACGAAACATTTACGCTTTCCTCTTTCTTCTCCTGTTGATCATGTTTGTCTGTCGAATTGAGCACAACTTGCTGGGCTTCCTCAAACTTGGCTTTGAAAAGGGATGCCTCTTCTGTGGTTTTAAAGCGGATGGCCAGCTGTTCGGTCTTAGGCTCTTCATCTGCATAATCGATGGCATTCCACACCCAGGATTTGTCTGAGCCGGCATTTGGTTTGAGTAGCATATCAGCATTGATGTAGTGGTTTGCACAGATCTTCAGGACCTGTTCCCTTCTCATAAGGAGGCGGACCTTTCCTTTAGAGCTGTGCTTTAGGATTTTAACATTACCGATGCCCCGCTCCTTCCACTCTTTTGTGTCTGTGTCAAATCTAAACAGCTTTGCTCTATTGCAAAACATTTCCTCCTCCTCTTCCTCACCCGTCTTCACATCCACTTTATCAGGCAGGGGTACAATGGGTTCAAAGTGAGGACCATCCTCATCCTCCTCAACATGAGTGCCGTCATTGTCACTCTCTGCTGCTCTTTCCTCTTCTGCTGCCGGCATGGCAACCCCAAACACTGGCTTGGTAACGTCACCAAATTTGAATGGCTGCTCCGTCTTTGCAAAAAGACTCCCAGTGGCTGTGCTTTGTGCAGGATCAGTAAAGGAGAAGCCGGCAACAGTTTTGTTGCCGAAGGTGAAGAGGCTTGTTTGGTTGGGGGGCTGCTCCTGGCCTGGAAGGTTATCTGGGGCAGTGTCCGTTTTGGTGGGAATTTCTGATGTAAGAAGACCAAGCAGGCTTTCACTGTGCTTGGCCTGGGAACCTGGGAAAGTGAAGTCTCCATCATTTGATTTGAAGTTGGAGTTGAATTTAAAACCAGATGGGGACACTGACGGGGGAATTGCACCTGCTGCTCCAAAACTAGGCACTCTGGGGACTTCAGCGGGGGCCTGCTGGCTGAAGGACAGCTTCCCAAAGTCCATAGGCTTCCCGTCAATGCTCTTCGGTGGCTGCACAGGTACTACAGTTGGCTTGGTGAAGTAGCCAGGTTCAGGAAGGGGAGGGTTCGTAGTTGGCTGGGGTACACTCTGCCCATAATATTCTTCACTATATGGGGAAAGAAGGCTTGTGTGTGGTGATTCGAAGCGAAGAGGGGCACCAAAGACTGGTTCTTGAGGAGGGTAAATGCAGGCTGGGGCTGTCTGGAGTGGAGGAGTATGAGTAGGCTGCTGGTAGGCATACATATGCTGCTGAGGTGGCATACGGTTCATACCATACATTGGGCTCTGTAAAGACAATAACAAATATTGTCATCCTTATACTCTAAACAACTGTATTACTGTTGACTAGAGTTAAACAGTGATAATTACCTTAGTGGGGGTTACATTTGCTGCCGGGCGCAGGAGATACTGAGAGTTAGAAGCTGGAGACTGGTTGTAGGGGGTGGTAGTGGAAACTTAAAAAAAAGATAGAAATACAAAAATATCTTGTTAATTGTGTACATTATTTCTGAACAGTACTTTAAAAAAACAAATACATTGATTGTTGACAATCTTTTATTGTTGCAGTGTGCTGACCTGTTAGGGGGGCCCCGTGGTAGGACTGGACTGGGGTGAAGGGCTCCTGCAGGCCCTCGGCCCCATAACTCTCACCATACATTTTGTGATGAGGGGAGTCTGCGTTCCCTGACGAGTTGTGTCTCAGATCATGAACCTCATTCTACAAAACAAGGGGCTTAATGAGAACTAACCCAATTGAACTTCTTTACAGAAAATAAACTCAGACTAAAATAAGAATATAAGCATCACACACCAAGTACTTTATATTCATTAAAAACTATCAAGTAGTTCCTGTAATTTTTGATAACTTTAACTGTAGGTCTTCACTCAAAACTTTGTATTTTAGAGACCTTCATAAGATATTCAAATCTTGTCCCGTTTTCTTAATACACTTTATCATATTTCTTATCAGCGCCATCATTTACATTAAGCTATGATAAATTCAGTAGTACAACAACAGCCAAACCATACCAAGTGTAATATCTTATCCTAACCTTGAGGGCTTCAACTTGCTGACACAGCATTTGGAGGAGACTTTTCTGGTCCTCCACCCAATGAGGTTGTGTCTTGGGGGAAATCTGAATTAAAAGGGGGAAGAAATTATGAAAAGAAACTCACTTGTAATTTGAATTGTCTCCATGATTAAAACAAGAGGGGCGTTCACACCAAGTTCTTTTCCCACAATAGTTCATGAGAACTCAGTTCATGAGAACTCTTTTAGTTCTGATGAACTAAAGCAGATCGCGTTCACACCGCAATGAGTTCCTGGGGAAGGATTAGGCAAATGAAGCCACTGACGTCACTTCTTCTTCTTCTGCTGCTTTGGGCTTTGGAAGTCCCCGGAGTTGGGGACTGGCTTGAGTAGAAGCTGCTGGGACTCCGAGCAGCTTCTACTGAAGCCTTCCGAGTAAATCGCCAGAAAGCTGACACCTCCTCATCTCCACTGCTCCCATGTTTTCTTTTGTGTTGCCATAAGTTAGTCTCTCTGCGTTTGTGCGCTGGGCTAATGCTAATAATGATAATAATGCTAATGCGAGGATAATAAAATGGCGGCTTCACAAAACCTTTTTGGAGTTTTACGGGGCGTGGTTTGCATTCCGCACAGCCAATCAGACATAGGAACCTTTTTCTCCCACGAAAGTCCCTGCTCTCTAGCAGAGGGTAAAAAAAGGTTCTGATGAACTAATTTAGTTCAGGGGGCTTTTTGGTGTGAACGCAAATATATCTGAGTTCTGATGAACTATTGTGGGAAAAGTACTCCGGTGTGAACGCGCCTAAGGAGACATTTAATATATAAAAATAAATTAAGTATTTTCTTGGATCAATAACCTGAACTTACCAGGTGTCTTTTTGAAGGAGAGATGAGGCTTTTGTTCGGTGAGGGAGTGGTAAACTTAATGTGTGATATAGTGGCCAAGGTTTCTGGGGGGTGAGCTGGGCTGGAATGGACTGGTCCTCTTCGTCTTGCCTCCTCCTCCTCCTCTTCATCCATACCCTCCGCACTCTCACCCAGCTGCTGGTTCACATCATTCAGGAGGTCCACAACTTCCTCCATGGAGACAGGCAGCTGTGACATGTATGAAATGGTTACACAGCTGAAGAGTTGTTCACATTAAAGACATCAAAAATAAAAAAATGAGACTCACCCTCTCAATGTCATCTGCGTTAGCGTTGTAGATCTTAGACAGGTAGGTCCTAAACTTCCTCAGGAAAGTGATGCATCTGTCCTGGGTCTCTTCAACCCCGTTGCTGGCCTCTTCTGAAAGTCGCTGGTAGATCTGCCAAAGAAACACAGCACATTGGAGGAAACAAATAGCAGTTAGAAGTGTCCATATTATTTATGAACCAATTTGATCACATATTACCTAGACTGCCAATAATTAGAATAGGGATAAAGCCGGTTCATTTGTATAAAAACAACAATCATTTTGGACTGATGAAAAAACAATGACTGAACATAGACAGCCCTTGTTTCACCCAGACGGGGAAAGAGGAATGTATCCTGGTTATGTATAGAAGCATATTATTACCTGTGCTAACTGCCATATGGATGACATGTTGTTGATGGTTTCCAAGGTAGCAATGGCCTCCTCCGTTTTGCCTTCAATGTCCAGAAGAGCCGCGAATGCAACCTTGGCTTCCTCTTCGTATCCCTTCACAGAAGAAATCTGCAAAAGGAACATGGACATGCACAGGAAAACATGCGTAAGCCAACCTGGTACTTTACAAACATTAACTTATAAATGATATCATATATAATAGCAGGGACTCATAAAGGCGCTAAAGATAAAAGGCTATCATAAAACAGGACATGAGAAGTAAGAAATGGCAGGACCAAAAGCCATAACTTTAGGCTCAAGACAACACTGCCTCAGGATTTGAGAGGACAACATTTCAAATGATAAAATAATATTTTGTTAACCTGAATATCTTTGGAGGAAAAGTGCTTGAAGAGGGGCTCAAGTGGTTCTGGTATGCTGCGTCTGTTTTTGATCTTTTCCAACAGCGGATGTACAACTTTCCAGTAGTGAACACTTCGGCCGATGTACTCCTTCTGGTCGTAGTACGAGTTCACTCCGTCACCCTGGGTTATTAAACACAGAAGGAGAGAAGGTGAGCCTGCCACATTCACTAAAGCAGCATAGACAAACGCTTCATGCATTAAGGACACAAGTAAGTTCTTTGGTTGTTAAAAGAATTCCACCATGAAACACATGGACATACAGTCAGAGAATCAGCGCATGTGGCTGTTTGGACCAGGATCACATTAACAGTTGTAGGGGCAGTGACAGAAAGGAGCAGGTGGAGAGGCATGTGTGACTGCAGTTTTTCTGTCAAAGTGCTCTGCTGCATGTCTGTGTGTGTCCACAACTGGCCCCCACTGCTGATCTGTAGCGTGTTCAAGCACACTATCTCAGTAATGTTTCAAATAAAGACATTTAACCATAATAATGTTCATGCAGCAAAATAATAAAAGATGTCACACGCTGTCGTACGGATACAAACATTGAGGCCACTGAAGTCAGTGGTAATGGTTTAAGTATAAGTGTATGTGCAGTGGAAGGAAGCCAGGGAATTTGTGAGTGATTATCCCCAGTGCAGAACCCTGATAGTGTCAATGACATTATAGTTGCATGAATTCTGATATGAGACTTGTATTGCAAAATCAAACCTGTATTTTTTGGGGGATTACACATACATTTTCCTACTCTGCATTCGGAATATTTCGATATATCCTAAAAGATAGACTGGGGGAATTTGAAAGGATGTGGGGTCCAATGGTTTCATTTATAAAAAGGGGGACGGTCGGCTGAGATGCACTGCACAAACAATCGTTTTTGTAATGGCTTGGGTGGCACTGCTTGGGGAGGGAAGGGTGGGGGGGTAGTCTGGGCTCATTTGCACCCTTTAAGTGTATTTATTTATTTTTATTAAATATACTATTTAGTATGTTCTTTCCCACTATGACTATGTATGTCATTAAGTATGTTATTCCTGTCATGCTATGCGTTTTCTTTATTATTTCTTGTTGGCTGTTCTGTTTGTCTGTATGTTGAAGAAGGGAAGCATGATTTCCACCCCAAAGAAGTCTGTACTATTGCTTACACTTGTATGCTTCTTCTTAATACAAATATTTGAAACACATTGAATTTTCCCAAATCCTATTTGACAAGATCAGATTCCACAAGCGTTGTGCTGTGAACACAATGGTAAAAAACACAAAGAACACGCAAATCGCAGTTTGAAAGTAGAGTTTGGTATACTGTAGAATGAGTCAAGCAAAAATGTCAGATATTGAAAATCTCCTGCAACCCCCCTTAAGATTCTGAACTCAAATATTGAAGACACATCCTTTATTTTTAGCTGGTTCCCACTACATTTCTAGAAGCAAAAGGCGCATTCACACCGCAGTACTTTTCCCACAAAGGTTCATGAGTACTTAGTTCATCATAACTAAAGAGTTCTGATGAACTAAGTACAGATCGCGTTCATACCGGAATAAGTTCCTGGGGAAGGATTAGGCAAATGAAGCCGCTGACGTCACTTCTTCTTCTTCTGCTGCTGCTGCTTTGGGTTTACTGGCAGGCCGCAAACAACTTCACGGCTAATACTGCCACCCCAAGTCCTCGGCCGGAAGTCCCCGGAGTTAGGGACTGGCTTTAGTAGAAGCTGCTGGGAGTCCCAGCAGCTTCTACTGAAGCCTTCAGAGTAAATCGCCAGAACGCCGACACCTCCTCATCTCCACCGCTCCCATGTTTTCTTTTGTGTTGCCATAAGTTAGTCTCTCTGCGTTTGTGCGCTGGGCTAATGCTAATAATGCTAATGCGAGGATAATAAAATGGCGGCTTCACAACACTTTTTTTGAGTTTTAAGGGGCGTGGTTTGCATTCCGCCCAGCCAATCAGACATAGGAACCTTTTTCTCCCACGAAAGTACCTGCTCCCTAGCAGGGACGGAAAAGGGGGTTAAAAGGTTCTGATTAACTAATTTAAGTTCCGGCTCTTTTTGGTGTGAACACGACATTTCGGAACAATATCGGAACTAAAGTGGGAAAAGTAGTGCGATGTGAACGCGCCTAGTGTGTATTTACCGTCTGGCTGAGACACTGTGCCCAGTGGATGGCCAGCGCTGGTTGGAGCCCATTTTTCTCTCCGGCCCTCAGAGTGCTCAGTCCGTGCTGCACAATCATCCGCAGTTTAGCCGACATGCCAGGACTACAAGGAGACATTCAACAAAAGCACTGAATACTAAACAGATACAAATATGAACACAAAAATAAACAATTGCTCTGTTTGAACCTGTTTCTTTGACTTTGGGATGAAGTGGGGACAAAGAGTAGGTGAAGCAGGTAGCCAAGTGCTATAGTGAAAATGTCATGTTTTTTCCTTATCATTGAAATTGTCGCAAAGAGGTTCAATGTTGATTGAATCCTGGTGTCAACCAGTTTGAACACTGTTCTTGCTTTAAATGTTTTTCATAAGTTCAAACTGTTGAAAGCCAAAATATTTGGATCCATTAATAACTTTGATTAAGGGCATTAAGCGAAGACAATTCACGTTTAATGCTTACATTTATAAACTTAAAACCAAAAGCTCTATCCATGTTTCACTAGCAAAACTTATTTGCATACTCGCTATGTAATGGTCATAATAATGATGATACGAGACCCTGTAACTGGTTGTTGTATGCCACTTAAAAGCTGATATTTTGGTAAACATAATGCATATTTGTAGGCCCACTTTCACTCACGCTGCTTGTTTGTGAATGAGGCTGTAGATGGCGTCCCACCACTCCCTCTGTCTGTCGGTGGTCAGGAGGCGGAGGAGAGGAAGGGGGAGGCAGCGAGGCTCGTACAGCTGCTGTTGTTGCTGCTGGTTCCCTCCGCTGTTGATCTTTGCAGTTTCCTGGAGCTGACAGTGGCTACAGAACACAACACCGTATAAAAACACCTGGGTGGAGTAAAGCAGACAAGAGACAAGAGGATTTAACATTTTTTATAGATATTTGTGCAATTGCACACTGATTGCATACTGCTCGGTACAGTCGTTCACACATTTAATGTAGGCACCGTAACCAGTGGCACACTAGGAATAAGTGTGCAAAATATTCAAATTGTATTTTCGGATCCTGAACGAGACCGCCGCCAGAGCGCGTCTACCCGTTACCTGCAGAAGGAAGCCATGCAAGCAACGCAGCCCCGCTCTCTTTAACTCCAGGCGACTTTCTGCCGCTTTCCTCCGTGGTGCAGTGCTGATCGTTTCACCACGGAGGAAAGCACTTCACAAATTGTAGTACCCATAAGGAGCTGTACAAATGCCGCAGTTTTCACACACATATTTTTAGTGGCCCGAACAGGCAAGTGGAAAGTACGTTATGCTGGCCCGGGGGGTCTAAATAGTGCTTCCGGGCCAGCGGGCCATTTATAATGTCGAGCCCTGCACATACCCACTCACAAGTGACAGAATTCACACAGCTAAGAAAGTTCAGCAGTTTAAATGAATAAACAGATTGCAGGTTCACGAGAACAGGTACACAACATTATAGATTATTAAGTACTGTAATTTCCGAAAATGCATTGTTTGACATCTTAAAAAATATGTTGCTCAGCTGCTGATATCTGAAAAATACTTATTGAAAATGTTCTATGTGAGTTTTAGGAAAATGCGACATTTATGGCTAAAAGCAGGATGAATGACATTGACAAATTCTATGTACCATTTCCTGTATAGAACGGTATAAATACATGTTCCTGTTATTTCACACCTTGCATCATTTAATCTTTTTCAAACATCTGTAACACTCTTGGGATGCGGAGAGTATGGGAGATGAGTGAAAACTGTAGATCTGTAACCTTCCCCTACAAGCTTCATCTTGTGAAACTCTGTCCCACATGTGTCCACCTACCTCCAGGTCGAGCAGGCAAATGGATTCTGGTGCGTTGGTGTCCAGTTTGGAGGTGTCCAGAGTGAGCCTGGGAAAGAGCTGCTGGAGCCAGTTCCGCAGGGCCGGCCTCTGGGCCAGGAGGGTCCACTGGAGCCCCAGCCAGCCCAGATGTTGCAAGTCTCCAGCATGCAGCAAGATGGAGCCTGCAGAGGGGAGGACATCAAGGTTATTACAGTGCCTTATAAGAAAGTTTTTTTTATACGTGAGCGTTAACTAAATGGCAAATAAATGGTTAGGAGGGTTTGAATTGATTGCAAATTATTTATTGTTATGGTTTTTAAGTCACGGTTCGGTTCGGTACGTTTTTGGTACAGCAGAAAAAATTATCACAAAACATAAAATATATACAGTGGGGCAAAAAAGTATTTATATACAGTGGGGCAAAAAAGTATTTACCGTAATTTTCGGACTATAAGCCGCGCCTTTTTTCCCATTTTTCGACCCTGCGGCTTATATAACGGTGCGGCTAATCTATGGATTTTTACAGCTAACGGCCACTAGGGGACCCCCTAAATCTATAGATTTTACAGGTTACAGTCCACCACCTTTAACTCTATGGGCTCTATGGCCGGTCCGCGCCCCCCACCTTTATGCGGCGGGCTCCAGCAGGAAAAGCTGGAGGCCGGAAAAGAGTGAGACAGGAAGCGCGCAAAAGTAAAAGTGGAACCGAGAGTGGTACGAGAGACAGAACGAGAGCAAGACAGACAGACATTACGAGAGCGAGACAGTTTGTCCCCGTACCACTGGTTGAAAACCACTGCTGTAGATCACTGCCGGTACGTGCGCTGGGAGCGCACCGTTTAAGTTTGAAAGTTGAAAAGTTTGTGTGTCTGAAACGCTATGTGATACAGTACAGTTTACACAGCACAGTACAGTACATGTTCTGTAGCTACTATTGCACTAAATGGTAACACTTGAATACGTTATGCAAATATGCAACTTGTTTGTTGAAATGTTAATAAATGGGAGCTTCCTCAAACAGCCATCTCTTTCCCGACAATCCCCTCCTGCCTCTCCTAATGATACTCTTGACGTCCTCCCTACGCGAAAGTTACAATCAGTCAATTAAACTCCGTTGAAAGTTTTACGCGCTTTTTGTCGTCATTTCAACTTTGAGCTTTAGGAGGCGAGTAACTTCAAGAGGTCAAAACCCTTGTAAACACAAAGCGTGCAAATAGCATGTTCCTACTGCCTGTTTCTGTCCACCCCGGTTGGTTTCGACAAACAGCCGTAAACAAGTTTGATTTGTAACCAATGCGGCCGACCGTTATGTTAGTTTGAACGTGTGAGTAAACTTTTGTCCCGTAGTGGGCTTGCCATTTATAGTGGCCATTGGTTTTCTTTTTTCCTGCTTCACGTTTGGGTTGAGGGGTGATCGTAAATCGGAGGTGTGAGCCGTTTTTCAAATCTGGCTCGTTTCGAAAAATGTTTGCGGTTTATGGAAATACAACGGTACAAATCGTTTCGCGATGGACCGACATAGACGATGGAGACAGGGATCGCTTCTCCCACAAGAGGTGTCGTCCTCTGTAACATCACGGTCGGTCTAGACGAGAAAGCCGTTCGTTACACCTGTTCATGTAAAAAAGAAATTATTTTATGTTACCTCTTCGTTCAGTACTTACAATTTTGACCGACGAATCCCATGATCATGTCATGTCAAAGTTATGTCTAATAAAGTCAAGGAGCTTTACGGACGGCGGAATTACAAATAAAAATAATATAAACACATAAATAAACTGCACTTAAATAAGTGTCCAAATTATTATTAATTTTTGGGTTTTGATTATCAAACAAAACACTCATGATCATGTCATTTTCAAGTTTATGTCTAATAAAAAGTCAAGTAGTTTTACGACGTGGAATTACAAATAAAATAATATAAAACATAAATAAACCCACTTATGTAATAGTGTCAAATTATTATTATTTTTTTATTATATATGTCAACCCCTTTTTTCATAA